>NW_009648061.1:5421022-5429956 GCF_000708025.1 Charadrius vociferus
TCAACCGGCCTGTCTCCCCCCTGCCAGACCTCCTCTCCCCCTGCCCTGTGGAGCTCACTCCCCTGGCATCCTCCTGTGGAAGCAAACTTGGAAATAGCAGCATCGTTACTTGAAGGAAGTAAATATGGGTCCTTGCAGTTGTCTGTCTGAAGGTCTCCCAAGCCTCAGAGGAAACAGAGGAAGGAGAGAGATTTGTAATGTCAAATCACCATCAGCCATGTACAAGGTGCTGGCTGCATGCATGAAAGTGAACAGAGCGCACCACACTATTTCAGATGGACATCTGCACATATGAAGGTGACAGAGATGAATCAGAAGTCTGGTTCTCTTTGCCCTACCTCTTCTGCCCCCCACTTCCCACCCAACCCTAGAAAATTCCCACTTGCTCTCCAGTAACCATCCAATTTGTGAGTGGGTCATCAGGGTGTCAGCAGTAACCTCAAGCAGGAGACAGAGGAAGTTGTCAAGCTCACCTTTGGATGAGAGGAACACAGCTTGCTTCCTTATATATATAAACAGTCTGGAAAAACACAGCAGAGAACTGCCACACACCCCACTCTCATGCAGTCTGCTTGCTACACGTGATCACTGCGGCACCACTCTTCTCCCCCAATTCGGGAGCAGTCGCACCAGCATTTTGTAGGCCATCCTGCCTGGAGTTCCCCCCTCCAAGTGGTCTTCTTCGGACATGGTGTGTAAAAGAGCTGGAAACAAATAGTTACGCCTAAGTGTGCCAGGAGCAGTGGTCATCCCAGGGTAATGGTTTCCAACTTGAGGTTACAGAAGCTACAGCCTGACAAAAGGGAAGCAGATTGGTTTTGAAATCTGCTGTAAACTGTAAAGTAGTCACAGATTGTTGCGCAGGCTACAGTTACAGTAGTTAAGACGGAGATAAATCTGTCTTGCAATTTAGAGACAAAATAATACAGGATTAAGCATCTCCTTTTTGCAGTACTGCAGACCCTCCAATTAGGAGCTGAAATAACAAGAATCTGTTAGGAAAACTGCAGTATCAGCTAGAGCAGCCAGCAGAGGAAGAAGCAGGTGTGGCTTGAAGAACAAGCAATGAAGGAAAACAGTGAAAACGGAAAAAGCAGAAGCTGCTCACAGCACAAGCTCTACAGCAGATCTTCAAGACTTGACCATAAATCTTTAACTATAATTGTTGCCCAGAGAAAAACCTTCCTTTTTTTTTTTTTTCCTTTTGAACTGGTTCCCTTCTAGCTTTAGTAATTTAGGCCTCTAGGCTTTGTGTTGTAGAGGAATGAACAGATTTGTAGACCCCTATTACATCCCCTCTGTCTTTGCTGGCATGTAAAGTTACATGGCAGGTGAATGGATTTATACAATGGAACAATAGCATTTTTTTTTCCCCTAAAAATTCACATTTGGCCTGCTTTTTGGACCATTACTGAGCACTGAGCCAATGTCTTCATGGAATCATTTAGCATAACCCCATCATCTTGCCCCTTGTACAGTCATTTTACAACTGAAGCTATGCATGTCTTCCCCCAAAGTGCACCTCTTTACGCTTACCTCTGTTGAATTTCATCTGGGTAAGTTGATTACATGACTGAGTGACTTGAAAATGTCCTTCAGCTTTTCATAGCCTGCTCTAAACATTACTACTATGAATAAGTTTGTACTATGGGCAATTTTCTCAGCCCACTGCTCATCTTTTCTGATGAGCAGCACAAGTCCTTGTGGATACACTGGTGATCTCTCTCTGTAGCTGGATCTAACCATTTACTCTATGACTTACCATTTTAACCAATTATATATTGACTCATGGGCCTTCTGTCTTATGTCATAGCTAGTTAGTTTCCTTGAAAGGTTTGGTGAGGGACTTTGTCCAAAGATACTGATCTGTTCTACTTATTTGTCCGTAGTCTGGAAGCTCTGACAGACCGGGTCCCCCGGGACACAAATCAGTCTGCTGATGAGGCTGGCCCACTAATGGGCCTCGTGTAGTGAAAAGACCACTCAAACACAAGCAACAAACACAGCATTGAAGAAGCACCAACAGCAGCGACAACTGATGCAACAATACAGTAACGAACTGCAGGCTGCTGCAAAGTAAGGTACACAAATGCTGAGGATAACGTGTTACATGCTACGGCGGTATGTGAAGAAGTATGTGCAAAATCAGTGGGGCGCTTACTGAGGCAATGTTCTCTCTACATGCTACACTACATGAACTAGGTCAGTCATTCATAGTGGGGAGCACTGGGGAAAGATGCAAATCCTTTTGACCTAAGCCAGCCTCTAGCAAAGGGTCAGGGATCACTCCATGGTGTGATACAATAAACTGTATATATGTGTATGTATACATATATATAAAGGGATAACCATATGCAGATGAAGCCAACATGCATTTTAAACATTTAGTATTATTCAATATTTGAATATTAGAAGAAATCCTCAGTTATTAATAAGTTAATAACTAATTAAATAAATAATGAGTATCAACTTATTACATATTTACACATTTCTTTCTAAATTATTCTTTTTAAAAAATAATTCTAAAATTTCTGTCAGGAACCTCCATACTCTTTCATGTCTTTCTCCCCTTATAGGAACTGTCAAGATTCCCAATATCATATGAATATTACAGGTGCCAATGCAGGAAGAAAATTTGCAACAAGACAGCTGCTTTTCAGATACAACAGAATCTAGAAAACCCAAGAGGTTCATTTCTGTTGCTACTCTTCTAAATTCAAGTACATCAAGGGTCCCAGATTTTGGAATCACAGGTACCCCTGTGATAGATGTGATGAAAGAACCAGGAAAGAGCAACTTTGTCATGGAGGATTACCCAGCTCCTCCCTTGTTTTATAATAAAATCAAATTTGTTGAAAGGAAAGAAATACACTGAAGGAAACTCATTTGACAGTGCAGTTCAAGTCTCATGTTTTTTTTTAAATAAGAGTTTGGAGGCAAATTTTCCTCTAACTAGCATTTTGCAAACATTTCAGATCTACTTTCCTAGCACATAGCAATACATTGTATGTAACGGCATAAGACTGACAGATGCTGTGCAGAAACATACCAAGCGAAATTTAAAATAGATCCCTAAGAATATGTAGAAAGGGAAATATCGTAGTCAAACACTGAAGCAAGAATTGCTTTGGATGCAGAAATGGAAAATAATAAAAAATTCAGAAATTTGACCTTTGTTCTCGACATATTATTGCAAGAGAAGATCTTTTACTCGCAAAATGCTTTATGTAAGACTTCATTTCTCTTTCTCTTGTGAAAGGCAGAAGGAGATTTTGTTACCAACACTGTGAAGACCAGTAATAAAAGCTTTGCTTTCAACATGATCAGTGCACATCACAGTACACTAAGTCAGGGAAAACTATTCTGGTTTTATAACTAAAGAGCCAGCATCGTGTTAGCTTTTCTTTCTGTAGACAGTGCTGGGGCACTTTGCTCATGTATGCCTACAGGAATTGCTAGTGTGATACGGTACTAAAACATAACAAGAATAAAATCGTAAAATCTGTCAGCAGAGGTATTCCCAGTAGATGGAAAATTGCTCTTGTGAGCCATCATCTCAGCAGTAGATCCAAGTTTGATGACCTATACTCAAGAAAGATGAATCTTAAAAGGTGTGGAGAGAAGGCCTTCCTGAAAGATGAAAGGAGTGGGGAGCCTGTTTTAAGAGAGACTATGAGAAAGTATTTGCTGTTTGGTTCCAAGCAATCCTCCTCTAAATGGCAAAAATTATTCTAGCATGTATACCTATGCACATAATAGCAAATATTTGAGTTAGCGTGAGGGAAGAAAACGAACTATTATGCATGAGAACAAATGACTTAATTAGCCATGAATAAATATCCATTTGAAATGAGAAGAGGCTATCTAAGACCATTGATGTAATCATGTTCTGAAATGGGATTTTGAGAAGAGTAGGATCAAAAACCTCAAACATTTTAAAAATGGGCCTTAGTAAGTTCATGCTTGCAATACATCTGGACTGATTTGGCCACCCAGGAGCTGCTTGCAAGTTCCACTGAACTGTGGCAATCACAGTTTGGATAGAACCATAAGCACATTAGATGGCTGTTTCCCTACCTGTAAATTACTGTGAAGTCAAAAATGAAATCATTTAAACCCATGAGAATGGCCTTTGTGAAGCAGGAAATGAAAGAGCCATACTAAAGAAAACTCTCAGAAAATGGAGTCTTCTATTTGTATTTAAAAAAATTATTTAACTACCTTTATATCAAAGTTTTATTCTATTTATAGACACCTGCATCTAAATTCATATTAAAACTGCATCTTAAACAACTGCTAGTGACAATTTTCTATTCCTAGTCAGCCCCATCCTTGCTCTTAACTGACAGATTTTTATTCAGGTCCACAACTAGGTGCAGCAGGCAGTCTCAGACCTTCCCAGCAGAGCCTCCTGAAGGTTAGGTCTTTAATGAAAATTAATTGACTGACATGATATTGAAACATTCAAAGCCTATTGAAGAATACCTGTGGGAATAGTTGCTCCTGTAGACAAAATGAAGAGTAAATATTCAGTGGCTAAAAAGTACAGATAATCTGAAAAGCAATGAAAATGCAAACATTAGGTAGCTCACCTACACTCACCTTAACCTGGTGTATAACAAGGGCAAAATGGCACAAAAGAGAGAACACACAGGCAATTTGAACACTCTGACACTAAGCACAATGAACCCTTGGTCTCAAAAGTAGTAAGGCAAGAAACTTCTCCCAATTTACGTAGCTGAGATATTCTTCAGCCTATACTGAAGAATAGTCTGAACTAAAAGCACTTCAGGGTGTTCATGCAGACTAAGTACAGAAAGTAATGCTACAGCCCAAGAACTACACCATTTGCTTCTTAAAGAGCTCATACTATATACAGCATTTGCTGGAGCATGACACCGTTAAACCAAACAGGCCAGTTCATTGTGACAGAAATAGTGCAGTGCCCAATGTGTGACAAAGCTAAAAAGTTACAATACTTAGGAACTCTTGTTTCTTGTGCATAACTCGCATGGTAGGAACAACAGATCTGAAGACAATTAACCAAATCCCAACTTACTAACTGATACAAATCCAGAAAATACAGAATCAAGTTATTGATAGCTTGACTGTGTAGCCCCATAATCCGGTTTTGCCATGGTTAGTGACAGGCCATAGGCTTTGGACTGAGTTTAAAAGGCACCGGACCTGAAGCTTCTCAGACCTGTTCTGTCTCAGCTTTTCTTGACCTGTCTGCAAGCTTACTTTACTTGGTTGTTCTAAACTAGTTTACTCAGTTGTTCTAAACTTGGTTAGCATGTGTCTATGGCTAATTTGTTTTACTAGCATTAATCTTTGTATTGTACAACCATAGCTTTAGATAGAGATAGCAGCAGTAATAAATTGTTCTCTGTAGAATAAGATATTTATACCTCTAATATAATGACAAAATATAGAGAAATATAGACCTGGTAAGATAATACATTTATCAACAGTAATATATAAAAGACGCCGGAAACAGTACATTTGGATTTAACATGGAGCTGGAGATGAGTGAAGAGCAAAGGTGTAAAAGTGTGTTAGGAAACACAGAAATGACCTCAAGTGGATCCTACAAGAAGGAAGACAAAGTTATCAACGTGAACATCATATTCCTCCTGGCAAAGGACACCAGGTGCTGCCAACTCACTGTAACACCCACCACCACCCCAATGATACCACAGATAGTGGGATCCGAAGGAGCAGGGAAAAGGTGAGCATAACATCAGGAAATAGAGTAATTAATGATCTGGATGATGGGGCAGATTGCCCCTCAGCAAGTTTGCAGACAACAGAAAGCTGGGAGGAGTGACTGATACACCAGAGAGTCATGCTGCCATCCAGAGGCACATTGACAGTCTGGAGAAACAGGCTGACAGAAACCTCTCATCAAGTTCAGCAAGAGGAAGAGCAGGATCCATCCAATCCTCCCTCAAGCCCTTCCCTGTCATGGGCTGGATTGAGGAGAAAACCACCTGGGTCTGCACGCACTTGACCCTGAACACCAGAGATATGCAGTCACCCTTGATACACTCAGGGTCTCCCCATCAGTATCACTGATGGCCACAGGGAACAGCAGCATCCGGGTGGTGGTGAATAGTGTGAGGGCTGTCCTTGGCAGACTTTCTGCAATGTCCTAGATCCAAGCCCCCAGCAAGCAGCAAACCTCCCCAGACAGCAACTCGGGTCACAAGTGGGGGCTTCTCTTTCCTGCAGGAGGGAGTCTCCCACTGTTACGCCAGGTTGCCTCCTCCTGGCACTGTCGCATGGTTCAGGCTCAGCTGGCTCTGATACCTGGTGTCCAGCCCCTCGCCTGCTACCAGGGCACTGTGCCTATTCTGCAGGTACAGATCCACAGCTGGAGAAGGAACCACCCTCATGCTGCCTGAAGTAACAAGCCTCCAACCTTCACAGTTATGGGAGCCTCCATTTGCTACCCTGAAGGCCTGGCTGTTCCTGCGTGCAACCAAGAGTTCGGGCTCTTGTTTCTACAGTGACCAGGTCCTTGTCCGGAGATCCAGCCAATCCGTTTCTCATCATCCTTAACGCTGTGCTGTGTGCCACCCTCCTCCCACAGTTCCTTAACTTGATGGCACACCTCCTCAACCAACAGGTCCATGCATACCTCCTATAGGTATGGACGACATCTCCCCCTGCCCCAGCCGTAGCCAGCAGCACCAGGCACTCCCTGCAGCTCCAGACCTGGAGAGCAGCAGCCTCTTCTGGAGCTGCATCTGAGCAGAGACCTCTGCTGTTCCCAGGGTAGTTGCTCCAGTCCATGCTGGGAGGGACAGTGCCATACGGCATAAAGTTGCTGTCACAGATGCAGTCTCGTTCTGGGATTAGCAAAAACTATGCCCTCGCAAGGAAAATACATGTGTACTGTGATTTAAATTCTAGGGCAGAGGTATGAGTAGGAACAATTTATCACACACAGTAAACTAATAACTAATAGGCAAAGTGGGGGGAAAAAAATCCTCCTTGCTGTTATTACCTGAAATAATTACCATAGTCATCTTTTTTCCCCCCTCTCCTTTTGTATTAGCCTTTAAAAAGCCAGCTCTGGATGGTACTGATAATATTTAATTAGCTTCTGGTTTATCAATTATTGTTCCTTTCAGAAAGTATTTTTCAACGATTCAATACCTTCTGCAAATTTTCTGGCTATTTAATTACATTATGAGCAGTTAAAGGTGATCTTTCAGTATATTCTCTCAGCTAAGTCAAACCTAAAACATGAATTTTCCACTCATAACAAGAAAACCTTTTGTCTAGCCTAAAACTCAAAAATATAATGGGCTGGTTCCCTCCCCCACCTCTTTTCCCTGAAACTCTTTTGATGCCCACATAGTGTCCAAACTAATAATCTTCCTTGTTTGGCTGTTTTTCCTCTCAGTCTTATCTAACGTTGCAGTACAGGTTTTATCAATAGTAGAGCACCAGTCATTTTCTGAACCTATTTAAGCTCTTGACTTCATATCATGACTCAAGGGAAAAGAATTCCACTGGTTAATGATGCAAAAGAAATATTTTAATCGTATCACAGATGTAAGAAGCTGCCTTCAGAAACAGTTCCGATTTTTAAAAATAAAGACCCATTAACCGTTTTGTATCCAGAATAACTATATCAGGATATAAAAAAGCCACAGTGGTGCATAGAAAGGTGATATAGCAGTCTTGCCACATCTCAGAATGCTTGAGACAGGTGTAGCAGATTCATATAGAAAAAGATAATCTCAAAGAGAAAGCCAAAGTCAGCTTCCCAGGCTTTTTCCACACTTATGTAAAGCAAACTGGCAAGAAATATGGGGGGTATTCCTGATTATCTAGGCTGATTTCTTCCTTTCATGATTTGGGAAACATTTTCAAGAATGGCCATAGGAGAAAAAAGGCCCTGTAAGATGTCAGTCTACAAGACAGTAAGCGCTCCTACTAAGAGAATGAACTGTTGTGATAAGAGAATTAAACTTTAAACCAATAGGTATCTTATAAATAGTAGGATTAAGAAACTAAAGACAAATTATTTTAATAAAAATTTTAACTGTTAAATAGCTGGAAACAGAGATGCTTAAGTCCCTCAAAACTCCTCGCAAGAGAAGCAAAGCATAAACAGCTTACTTCTTACACAGTGGTCCTGTTTTAAGAGGAGGGTTTTCCTCACATCCCTTGATCTCCTGTGGGTGTGGGATGTGGTATAGCAAAGGCTTCTCTCCCAAGTATTGCCAGATTGCTGTGACGGAGAGAAACAAAATTTTGTAAGCAAAATTAAGGGGTTTTTTAAGAGAGCAGGAGGGGCAAAAAAATAAAAGCAACCTCCTGTTTATACAATTCCCTGTATATTTCATGCAGCTATCTCATGGGATCAACCAAACTGAATAGAAGAATAGGATCATAGAACAGCTCAGATTAGAAGGGACTTCAGCCTCAGAAGGTCTTCTAATACAACCTTCTGCTCAAAGCAGGATCAGCAAAACATTACCCAGGGCTTTATCCAACCTGATCTTGAGAACTTCTAACAATGGAGACTACACTCTCTGGACACCGTTTGACTGCCGTCATGGTTAAAAAGTTTCTCCTTACCACCAGCCATAATCTCTTGTTTCAGTTTATGCATGTTGGCTCTTATCATCCCACCAGGTACCACTGTGAAGAGCCTGGCTCCACCTTCTTGAGAACCTCCTGGTTGGGTCCCTGGTAGCTGCTGTCAGGTCCCCCTGAATGCTTCTCTCCACCATGCTGAGCCAGCCCCAGTCCCTCAGCCGCTCCTTGCAGAGCACATGCTGGACAATCCCTGAGGTAACTCACATTATACAGCATCACCAAAAATCTGCAGCTAGATGAAGGGGAAGCACAAGTACATGAGCATGCTACCATCAAACCACAGTGACAACTTAGATCTACTGTCCATACAGCGAC
>NW_009648061.1:5429976-5463621 GCF_000708025.1 Charadrius vociferus
GGGGCGATATCATGAGACACATGAGGAAATGGGATGGAGGGAACGAGACAGAAATAATAAAACCAGGAGAGACTGAAATTCATTAATTCTGACACATGTAAACCAGCCAGCTTTTATTGGGTTTTGTTTTCTTCAGATACATAATTCAATCAAACTCATTACGTAAGGTTTGTATTTGCTGTAGCCCTTTCAGCATGTTATTTCTGCATAGATATTATGATTATATCCATTCATTGTTCTCCTCTTTATAGTTAAAAATGGAGCGTGAAGCAAACAGACCAGCTTGAATAATTTTATTCTGCATTGTTCAACTCAATTCAAATTATCAATATGTGACTTTTTCAGAATGATAACTGCTTTCCAGTTTGAGAAGAAAAGTAACTTTTGCAAACTGAAAAGAACTTATAAAAAATGAAAATAGCTTCAATTGTTTCCACTGAATGGATATACAGTAGTTATTCCTGGTAAATTACAATCCTGTGCATGGACATTTTACTTTCTGGGACTCCCTGAGGTGAGCTACATTTTTTTAAGACTATCTTCTCAAATAGTGAACAACTTAATTAGCAGCAGGATTTACATTCTAAGAATACACAGAATGTACCTGCAGCAACAAAGGAGACAAATTTAATCAAAATGTTCTCTGCTTCCAAATCTTGATATCTGTCACACATGAAAAACTGTAGTTCAGTGGGATGCAAGACTGATGAATAGGTCTAGAAGACCATATTTTAGGTAGGTTTCCTAAGAAAAAGCAGCTTATGCAATTCTATTTTCTAGCTGTCCTGTCTACACGTCTTCTGTTAGATTTGATTCTGTTGGCCAGCTTAAATCAGGCTTGAAAGGGATGAGCATCAGGAAGATGACTGGGTTACTCTATGTCACACCAGTGTTAGCAGCTTGGTAGAGGACATCAAACCACAGCAGCGTACGTGAGGAGGGAAAGATGCAGAATTCAGCTTCTACACACTCCGTTTATCAACCACTGAAGATGCTGACATTCGAATCTTAATATCACCCTCTCACATTTTTATAAGCATCTATTAATTATTTCAGTGTTTTACACTTCAAGACATTTTACAAACATTAAATCTTGCATTGTATTAAAACTCGCGAGCGTGCTTTCTTTGCTGCTGTAAATCAGTTAATTCCACAGTGGTGTTCTGACATGCACCGACAGAGGAAGCATCCCCACAGAAAATAAAGTAATACTGGACTGCAGCTAAGGAAAAAAGAATTACCGTGATGATGCATTGTACAGTTTGCCTGATCTATTTTTTCTTTCCTTATGGGGGCATACTAAGTGTCTTTGTAATGAAATAATAAAAGTCATTTAGATTTCATCTCCCAAAGTCCACGGATAAATGGAGTAATTACAGAGTAAAAATGGAGTAATTCCCTGCATGTGAAATCATTGGATTTTCACAAGGAAGGTGTTTCAGTGTTAGACGTTGTTAAGTACAGTGATTAAGAGTACTCCTGCATACCTCTAGTAAACATTGTGCAGTATAAATTAAATACACAGAGAAGACATGCTTAGTTTAAAAAAAAAACTCTTTAAGAGCACAAGCAAGGGATTCCCACACACATTAACAGCAGCTCTCAGGCTGCCCTAATAGTCCAAACCAGCGGACAGACCTGATAGGCAACACTCAGAAATTCGGTGCGATTTAAATAATCAGTGGAACACTGAAATAATAAGGTACAGATCACATACAAAAGAGACTTCTACACAGTAGAGAAACCTTGATTTCTCATATATAAGTACATTAGCCTTACTAATATTTACCACAGGCTTCACCAGTCTGAATCCCACGTGTGGGTAGGAGCAGAGCCATACTAGAAGCAGCATTGGCCACACAACAGAGCAGCGAGAGAGACGGGCTGAGATAAATCAGAGCCATGGCTGATGGCAGAAAAGACGAGAATGACTGGAGGCTCTAGTACCACACAGTATTATGTTGTAGGTGGGTAAGTGGTGCAATGGGGCACAATGGACAAAGAAAATAAATGCCATAAATGGCTGCAAACTTTCTCTCCTGTTTTATTTTTCCTCTTTTCCCTCACCTGCCACAGGTCCCACTGATCTCTCCCTCTACTCCCCCCTCTCCAGTACCTGTGCACAATTAGCTTACTCTTCATTTTCTCCTCACTCTAAAGCCCTTTACCACTCTCCTGTGTAGTTGGAAGAGCCAGTATCACCAGCCCCTTTTAATGCAATTTTCTTTAATTTCATCTTATTATGCCTTTTACCAGATCCTTTTCATTGCAGACACTCCTCTTCTCTTCTGTCCCTTTCTTCCTCCACACAAACCTCAGCTTATCTGGAGACGGCTTACCTCACCCCAAAGCCAGCCAGAGTTCTGGAAACCGCTGCCTGCCTCTAAGGGGGATAAAGAGGGAGAGAGATGCCTCCCATCTGGAGTACACAGGTCCCCTTTCCAAACCAACCCCTTTGCAGCTCTGGCTGTTGCATCCAGAGGTGTTACCTCACATTTAATAGCCCCGAATGGGTTTCTTTTCTTGGGATTTTTGCCCAACTGCTTTTCAAACTCAAATAAGATTTCACGTAACAAAATCTTTCAGGAAGAACTTCTGCAGCTTAATCAGGAGCTACGAAAGTCATTCCCTTTGCTTACTTTCAACCTGCACCTATGTGATTTGTTTGATGCTGTTCAACTGTTATTAGAAGAGACTGGCAACTTTTCCCTTGTCTATTTTAGACCTTTGTCATATCCATCTTCACTTATCTTTTATCAAAGGTGAAAAGTCCTAATCTGTGTATTCTACATAGTCTCATATGGAAACTCTACAGGACATTGCTCTCAACATGTCCAAATCTGCCCATACTTTGCATAGCTGGCTCAGATTCTTAAATTAATCTGAATTGAGGCATGCATGTGATGACTGAAAGCTATGTGGAAGCAACTTTTTTCCAAAAATAGCGTTAATGGTAAATTGACCACCAAACCGAAGCTGAATAACACAAGGAATATTAGTACCTGTGTCCTGTTTGCACAAGGCAAAGAATCCCCAATCTGTGTGATGCTTGGAGCTATTTTCAAGAGTGTCCTTTACATCCATGCTGAGTATACTCTATTTTCAGCTGACATCTTAAACCTGAAGGGAGAAAAAAAAAAATTAGAGAACAGCCATTTCAGGCAAGCTAGAGAAAACCTGTCAGTGTCCCAGTTCCATTCCCAAGAGCACTTCAGAATAAAAAAAAATAAAAATATCTCTTCTGCATGCTAAAACAATTGGGAGCCCATGCACCTGAAGTGGATCTGCGTAGTTAAGGGACTGAGAGATCCCTAAGACGGAAACAACAATTTAACATCTGGAAGTATGAAACATTATGCTAATGGTACAGCAGTGCAGCACAACGCAAATCAAATGTAGGGTTTCCCAGGTACAATTTTGATAGGAAAAACAATTACCTTGGTCAGTGATCCATTACTTATTACAAATAAAGTGTTCTGAGTATTATCCGTATGAAACAAAATGAAATTACGTATAAAGCTACCCTGTGCCTCAGGAAAGGTTTTTCAATCAAGGTAGCACCACCTCTAAACCAGAAGCGGGTGAGCTGTTTATTTCACGATGGGACCTAAGAGCAGTGCAAGAGCGCACCCTCTCTGCAGTCAGAGCAAATTGAATTTAGCAAATTTAATTTACCTTATTAACAGCAGAAACTCTTGTAATAACCTGCAAGAGCCAAATAAAAAAGAAAAAAAAAATCCTATATTCGAGTCAATTTAAAGTCTTATTGCTAGATGAGCAACATTCCGTTCCAGGACTCCATGGGGAATTCTACTTAAAATAAAACACAAAAAAACCTGCAAAATGCACAGGAAAAAAGCTCCCCCCCGTATTCAGTGTTTACCTAGAAAGTAATAAGGACAAGCTAATTGTGAAGTAACCACTGACAACAACCTGCTTTAAAAAATGCCAAAAAAAATTCATGGTCACTGCAATCCTTTTCATAAAACATCTTTAGAAAGATCCTGCTGGGCTCTTTCTACCTCATGTGCATCAGAAGGGTTTCCAGAATTTAAATGCACAGGGAATACTGTGTTTTGCCTTGGTAATTTAAACAGTATTCATGCCTAGAAAATTACAGTCCTCAATCTCAGATGCCTCCCCACCCCTCCTCTCTCCTCTCCAGAGTTCATGAGAGCCAGAAACCACAGGTTTTCAGTTCCGACAAAAGATAAAGGGCTATAGGGAAAAAGAGAAGATAGCTGTGAGATGCATGAACAGGTGAATCATTTTGAGAAGTGTTTATTAGCCTTTCCTTTCTTTGGGGCTTGGTTGACACGACACTTATACTCTTGGCTATGGAAGGCAGCATCCTACATCTTAGTGTCTCTACATGCATTTCTGAGTCTCCCAAGCAAATAACACTGTTCTATGAAATGCAGCTATACACCTGGATGTCTCAACAGTTGCATGTTTGATAAAGGTACACATGGAGGTCGCATCTACCCGTTCTGAACACATCAGAGATGGAGACTTTTTGAGCGAAGCTCCATATGTGACTTACACCATGGTAGAACATGGTCTGATCGCTAAGGTGCATCTTGTGATTAATACATGATCATGTAGCATACTCTTAACACGATCTAATGTGCCCCATCAGCTTGAATAACAACTGCATAGTCAGTCTCAACATCCTCTCTGCTATAGGTACAGCATCAAATTTAGAGCTGCAGGGAGCGTACAGAGGAAAAACACAACTATACCCTGCAAAAATCAGAACATTGGTATTAAGAATATAGTAGAGCAACTAACAGGTAAAGAGAGCTTAATGGAGCTACTTCTTCCCTTTGGGATAGTCTAGACTATCCATACCAAGTTAAAGTAAATACACTAAAACAGTGGAGAAGAAAATTCTTTCAGGTCACTAAGACCTGACTCTACAAGTAGATGGGAGGGGGACTTGGGAAAGGGACAGAGACATTTATTCCATTTAGACACAACAATCCTGTGATAGATGTCTCATTCCCCATGGGAGGGCCCTTCTCTTTGATGAAGAACTAGCCTTTTTTCAAGCCATTGCAGACGGCCAGGAGCTATGCAATAAGAATTTAAATAGCTTTCATGCCTACAAGATTACATTCCTCACAATCTCAGATGCCTCCCCACCTCTCCTCTCCCACACATTTGAGTTTGGGCCTATCTGTATCAGTAGGTCAATAAACAGGAATGGGAAGCAAGACCCATCGGGGACTGAGCTAGGTCTTGGATGCCAGGTTAGGTCAAAGGGTATCATGAAATTCCCATCTCATTTTATCCACTGAAGTGCTCAGGTTTATTGGAGGGGTCTGAGACATTGCTTGCCTTTTTCTTCCAGCTACCACAAAAACATCTGACAGGAAACCCAGAGAAAAACCACGTGCATTTCTCCACCAAAACTGAAGGAAGGCTGGCTACCTGAATCATACCAGATTCCCCAGATCAATTACATCCAGTCAGATCTTCTATTTATGATCCATAGATGTGAAGTGACAGTCAGCCAGTATGTTCAGCATCCCCAGGAGGCAAGTCACTCCTACATCAAAGCCAAAGATCAAAACTTTGTCAATAAAAGAACAGTGCAAACTGATGCAAAAAGCTGGGTCATGGCATCTGTCATCCCTAGTACTTCACATCATTTTGAGATGACATCATAAAACCAAAAGAGCTTTGATGAATCTCCACATGAAGCAGATCCTCAGGTGTCAGAAGACTCTTCTCTGTCTGTAGCTCCTGCCACACCTGAATAAAGAAAAAAGAGGATTACACTTTTCTTTTTGTCCTTTTTCTTTTTCCTGAAATGAGGAAAGCCACAGGTAATTCAATTAGTAAAACTTATTACAAAATAAAAGAAAAATTACTGAAACTACTGGAAATATTTCATCTGATATGTCATCTTAAGTTCACACATCTTTGAGACAGGTTGGTGAATTCAGTCATACTGTCAACAAATATGCCCAGGTCTTTCCTCTTTATTGTTTCTAACCCATAAGCTTTCACTGATTTGAAGTAGCTATGAGTTCTTAATTTCCAGCCCTCTGCTTTCTATTTCATCCCATCTTTAATACTCAGTACTACAAAACTCTTAACACTGTGTATTGGCCACACTTCCCACATTTCTTTCATCAGCAAATCCAGCCAGTGCATGGCAGTTCTTGTATCACAATCATTAGCGAACACAGTCAAAATAATCTGTTTCCAAAGTTAATCTTGTACTAGCTGCACCACCTTGGCCCAAAAATTTGCACTCAGCGCCATCTATTGATTCCAATCTGGTTAAGTAGAAGGTAACACCCTGGTTCATTCACCATGTGGCACTGAACCATATCATATGCTTTACTGAACAATTTTTTTTTTTTTAATAAAAGCAACACTGGGTTAGACATTACAAAACATTTGCTAAATTAGTGTTAAATTTTGCCTCTGTTTCTTATTAGCCCTATTCTGCTTTCCCACAGAAATAAAGATGAAATACTGATATGAATTGTCCAGATAACAACTTTTGTCATTTCTTAGTGATACTGGTATCTTAGAGATCCTGGAGCTCTTCTCTATGCATCATACTAGCACTAAGGGTTTTTTTTGTTGGCGTCTTTAAGTCCTTATTAGTAGATCTGCAGCTTGGCATGTCACATTTCCCATGCTGCTGGGATGGTTATTTTATATGTCAAGTTAAGATCATTAAGCTTTTTGATTTTGCTTCCTTTTTCGTTGTGGAAATTTCCTTTTCTCTATAGCCGCTCCCGATGAACATTATTCTCTCTCTCAATTTTTACGATGCAAAGTAAGGACAGTTCTGATCTAGACAGATATGATCTAGAGTTATTTAGGTAAAACTCAAGCTAATAGCAGCTTCCAAATCTTACCTCTAAAAAGGCCTTTTCATGATGCTTCCAGCTCCCATCAGTGCTGGTTTACTACCTCTCAGGCAATATTAGTGTAATTAATATACCTACTCCTGTACTGCAGAATAAATGCACACAAACAGATTTTAATTATTACAAGTTTCCACAATGAATTTATGCAACTCATCAGGAACAAAAGGTGAAGGACTAAGTATTTTGGAGTATTTTGCCAATGTCCTACACAAACCACTACTCCCACACACCTGCATTACGTTACCACTGCAAATGCAAGTTGACTGAAATCAGAAGAGAAAAATATATGTTTATCAATTATAACACAGAGAAGATACAAACAAAAATGCATTTTAATCAGGAAGACCTATTGATTTACCTCTTAATCAGTAATACATGTTTGGGGACTCCACATTTCCAGTGATTAACAGCTTCAGAAATCAGTGTGTTCTTACCTGTTTCAATCTGTTGGTTCTAGAATTTGCAGATGTATTTTATCAAGTGCAGGACAAAGAGAAAAAAAAAAAAGAACAATTCCTGCCTGAATTCTGCCCCCATTAAAACACTTTATAAACCCAACAGAGAAAGAGAAAACAAAAAATAGTTACTCTTTTTTTATGATATCATGGAAAAATTTAGATTAGGAGGAGCCCTACAGAGGTCACGTGGCCCAACCTCCTGGTCCAGCAGGACTGACTTTGACTTTAGATTGGATTACTTGGGTGAGGCCTCGTCCAGGCAGGGTTTGAAAATTTCGGAAGATGGAAATTTCACAACCACTCACGAGCATTTGTATTCAGCCCTTACCACTGATGATTTCTAACCTTCACATCCGCACAGCGCATGAAACTCACATAACCTTACATTCCTTGACCACTCCTTTTTAATAAAGGAGTGGGAGGAAATGGCAAGTCATTTTGTTCAACTCTTACAGCAGGAACTAGTCAGAAAACTTGTTGCACAGACCTGCTCTTGAGCAGAAGCAGCAGCATTTCCTCTTAATCTGAGGGGCAAATAGATCTGCTGGGCTGACTTTGCTCCCTCTGAGGTCCTCCTAAGGACAGCAGAAGCAGCCTTGCGCTTGCAGCTGAGAACTACAACTCTGCTCATCCACGTATATGAACGACTAATAGATTAACATAATTCTCTGTCCTCCATCTCTTAAGACATTTCCCTGAGAGAACAGAGATGATTTGATGATCTCGCCCATGATTATGCAGTAAGTGGTACTCAAGTTGTCTGTTATCACCTGCTCAGCTCTTCAAATTAGCCAGATGCATCCAACAGTAATCCTGAAGGGGTGGACGTAGCCTGTCAGAAGACTCAGTTTTTCCTCTCTGGAAAGGAAAAGCAAGAAGCAAGGAATCTTCTTGCAAGGATTTTCTCAACAGAACATCTCCAATGGGATCAGTGCCAAAGTTTTCACCGATAGAAAGTGGTAATTTTAGCACAGAGTTTATGGACTTCCAGGTTAAACACTGCTTTCACCCTCTCATGCAGAAAATCCTGTAATGGGATCTCCAAAATCCTGCTTGGTTTAGGTTTTTTAGTGAAGCATTTATTTGGAACCCATTTTTTAGTAAGACAGTAAATCAACCTACTGTTCAACTCTCCTAAGTTACTCAAGGAGGAAACAACGTGCTGCACAGCTAAGAATCCACAGCAGAAAAACGTGCCACATCAGTGGGTAAGGGGAAAGTAGCCGGGGTCTGACGAGATGCCTTTTGTACCCACAGTCCTAGCCTGAGAGGCAGCGGCACAAAGGCCATTAGCAATACCACAGCAGGAAATCTTCCTGATCTCAAGCATAAAGATACACATATCAACAGTATGAGCATGCATATGGGCTATTCCGTGAAGGAAAAAAAAAAAAAAACCACCAACCCTCCATTCATAATTTCTTTTTTTTTGCTCAAGCAACAATCCCTCAATAAAAAAGGCTTCTTAAAAAAGCAAATGGTTGGGGAATCCCTGATTTGAGACTGCTCTCCCAGAGGCAACATTCTGTCTCAAAACTTTTGCAGTAACATAACACTGAGAAGCAACGTGACCAGAACTTTAGGCAGCGATTTTTCAGGTTTCAGGTACAAAGATATTCTACAAGGTACATCCCTATCATCCTTTCACTGAAACACAACCGTAGTCCATTACTTTAACCAATTAGAAATATATAGTTGATCCTTTATTAGAAAGTTAAAAACATTTTGCCCAGTAGATCTCTTGCAGACACAAGCTGTCCATAGGTTTCCTTGAGTGATCTCCTACTGCTGAGAACAAATGAAGGAATTCTGTCATCCAAAATAGGCAAGGCACCTCCAGGACTGAAACTTATGCGGTCTGTTGGAATTCCAAAAAAGAAACAACAAACCACCAAACCCCACAACAAAACAAATTTAATACAATAGGTTAATATTCCAGTTGAAAAGAACGCATTAAAGCCATCTGAAGATGGTTTGGGAAAGGTCAGGTGTCTTCTGGCTGTGAGCCCGAGGTTCAGTCAATGGTCAGTGTTGTGATTCTGACACCATCTTCTGTTACAGGTGAATTAAACAACAACCTGTACAGGGTGCGAATACTAGGGTTTTGTTTTTACAAACCAACACAATTAGAGTTTTTACTGTGATTGATTATTTCACACACATCTGCACTCACTCCCCCAAAGCATTACATTTGCTAGGCTCTCAACTCCCTTCCCAGCAGGGAGGCTTCCTGCTGGCGTGTGATGGTCGGGCAGAAAACTGTGTCCCTTCATGCTACACAGCTACTCACAGTTACCAGTCCCCGGCAGTGCCAGCCAAGGTCCCCGGGCATCCCTTGTTGTTTTTCTCCACGCATCTTCCTCATCTCCAGGATCGTTCCTCCAGGCAGAATCTTTACTTTCTTTTCAAGCTTCCCTTCTTTCAACGGCCACTTCCGAAATCCTTTTTGGCACCACATCCACTTTCCAGAACGCTCCAGGCCGCAACCAAAATAATCTATGTGCATAAGTACACAGCATGATCAGCCTGTTTCACGTTTCTTAATTGGAGAGTTCAGGGCATAACTTTGGTTTAGTCCAGGTGTTCGTTACCAAATTTAGAACCAGAGAACACTGGCAGCAGCCAGCAAGTAGGCGGCTTGTTGAGACCTGAAAAGTTGACATATTCATCCCCCGACACGTACACACCCTGCTGTCCGTTGCCTGTTCACATTCACAATTTAAGCTTTTCTTTTTGCCCACAACTGACAAAGAGCTCATACTGCTTGAGGGTATACTGCATTTCAACACTGCTTGACTGACTGTGACCATGCTCGTTCTCAAGATGGGTGTCCCACAGCCCTCCCCATGGAAAGAAAGACTGCTGATCCAGTGACACTGTCCCAGCAGTCCCATCTGTACTCTCACCCTGCCTCGGCGCATGGGGGGATGAACTTACAGGAAAAGTCCAATGCAACACCAGCATCAACGTCTCTTGGAAATGGTAACAGATGGCAATTGAGCTCTTCCTACAACATACTCCATAGGTCCTGTTTATCCATTCAATTTGCAGTCTCTTCCTTCAACATCCAAAGCCCACAGCTAATTTTGCTGATGAACACTGTACAGAAACAGTCAGTAGGGCTGGGAAACAATCAGGTGGATACCTGAGATTATTGTCAGTGAATAAGGGTTCAAAGGAACACAGTGAGACTCCCTGTGCATTAACAGGAGATTACCAACAAGGATAAACAATTGGGCAGAATCTGTGGGAAGAATAAAGCAAAGTCATCACCTAGACAGGAAAAAGGAAAAGGTGGAGCCCAAGAAAACTGAATTTCCAAGATCAATGCTGCTGCACTAAATCTTTGTGTCTGCAGAGATTATATATCCCTGTCAGCCGTGTGCCACTGGTTAACTGACCTTGTCAGAAAAAAATTGTTAGTATTGTTATATATAGTTGTATATATAAAGCACCTATTGATAAACATTGAGTGCTTATTATTTACACCTCCCACCACTTCTCTCTTCCTCTAGCAGATAGTCACAAAGACTGACCAAGTACCACAGACCTCTCTGGTTCCAAATCCCTAGTCCTGCATTACAGTCTGCCAAAAATACTTCAATTCCCTTTCTTGGAGTTCACAGATTTACACAAGTTCCTTCTAAAGACTTAATTTCTGAAATTTCGAGTTTGAGTCAGTTATTGACATCTCAGAGTCCTCTCAGAGGATTAATAAAAATCAACAAAAAACACAAGGTACATCCAATCTTTCAAGAGGCTAAAAACCGGACAAAGATTTTAAAAGGAAGTTAGAAACTACAGGAAAGGACTAAAAAATTATATGGAAAGTTGAGGTATCCCAAAGGATCAGTTAATCTCCTCTTTTAAGAGCATTGTTGAGAACTACTTTGAACTCCTTTGCTCTCTCATATTATCCAGGGATCAAATCCACAACTACAAAACCAACAGCAGCACTCATTACTCCTCTTATAAACACATTCACAAACGTTTGCGGAGGGCATCCATTCACCTTTGAAGCTCATTCTGAAGATGTTCGGTATGAACAATTTAAAGCAGACATTCAAAGTGTACATCAAAGAACAGAATTAAGTCACATGTTACTTCATCCATTAACTTCCCCATAAAAAGATACAGAAGAGTGACTGGTCTCCAAAGTTTATTAAAAATCAAAGAATAGAAAACTTTACATAAAAATATGTCAATTTTAGCTTCCACATAGTTGTCCACACAAAAAATTTAAACATGATTTTTTTTTTAAACCTGTAGCACATAACCACAGTGATAGCCAGGCCAATTTATTTGGTTCACCATGACTGAAGTGTTACGTGATACCACTTTTCAAATGAGTTTTGCTTTAAAATGGACGCTAGTATAAGACACCAACTAAAGCCTTGAAGGCTCTTTAATGTAGTTATGCTCAATATTGCTAGTGTGTGAAGACTAAGCAGTACAGGCTCATGTAACAGCCCTTAGATATTATTTATGAGTCAGCTCACAATTTTTAAAACTTTTTAATTGTGATGAGTCTGGAGCATTAAGACAAACTTTTTGCAAACAGATATGCGCTACTCTACTTTGGAATGTTGCCCTCTCTCCCCTCAAGGACCTGTTTGTGTTCGACAGATTCAGTAATAACATGAACTACTCCTGCTCCAAAGGCATACAGCATATTAAAAAGCTTCATGCTTGACAACTCATTTTAATATTCAGATATCAGTTTTAAAACCTTCTATATCTGTACACAGTATAGATGTCCTGTTAACAGGATTCTTCAGCTTCCTCTGCTAGTGGACTTATACAACTGATCCGCAGTTTTCTGTATAGCTTTAGAACTCTCATTAAAAAAAAAACAGGAAGTCAGAGGGCATGAGATGTGACCTACTCCCAGGACAACTGTGGTGCTTTAAAAACTCAGGGTTAGGCAGGATGTACATTTTTCAAAAAGTTAAAGACAGTGTTTGTCATGGCAATACACACTTGCATAGTATACCTGTATGCATCTGTAAATTAAGTGCCAGCCACTCATACTGTGTACAACACTGGGCTGTGCTCTCCTGCAATACATTAAAAGATACTTCTCATAATGCTTAGAGCAGCTGAAGTACTTTTTATATATTTGCTCTTAACAGAACTAATGCATACTGCTATACAGATTCCTTAATGGAATCAACATATTTCCTTTCTCCACATTCCTTAAGCCGGGTACCTCTGTTTAATAATGTTGTTTGAACCCAAACAATAACAGGTTACATTACTAAAATGCATCAAAGCATGTAGCTCGCAGCTTTTGAATTTCACATCAGGACTCTAACCATGCTGGATTTGTTGTCTAGTTAAAGGAATAAAATTAAAACTCATTGGTCAGAGCAAGACGACTGATAGAGGCCAGACAATGAGCTAAAAAACACAGGGTCAAAATGCTTTGGAGCTTAATACCTTCTTAAAACCGTAAGCCAAATCGCACTTTCATTGTGAATCAAGAAGCCTCAAATATTACCCAATGTCATATTTGTAACACTGCTCAGACAACCTGCCAAAACTATGAACCCAACTTAGATAATGCAACCTGGGAAAGGATCTGTAAATTAAAAAACCTCTTCCCCTTAAATATAACTTATGTGACAATATGAAATTAAATTAAAAATTCCAAGTTATTGCACAAATTATACTTCCAATATTTACAGAGAAAAAAATTCTGAACTTTGAAACAAAAACAGGAGAGCAGCAAATTTGCCTTTATGAATTCCCAACTTGATTTGCTGCAAAGAAAAAAAAAATCCAAGGGGCTGAAGTTTCCTTCACTTCTAAAATAAAAGAAAACAGAACCCACAAAGGAACAGATGTAGCCACAGCAAAAAAGCCACAGCGTTTGTAAATGTCCTTGCAGTTCTATTGTCAGAGCTGCTTCGGCACTGTATGAACCATTGTGGGAAGGCAGAAAACAAACTTCCACATTTAATAAGGCTTCACAGATAAGCACAACTACTTCTTGAAGATGGACTGAACCACCACACAAAGAAACATGCAAAGAAGTCAGCTGCAGATATTTGGCAACACCAATAAAACGATGTGCTGGACGCTGGTCTCCATCCCTCAAGTCGAGTGGCACTCACTCAGTTTGTCTGAACAGGGAAGGTCATTTTGGCATCTGCCATTATCTGCTCAGACTAATAGGCAAACTGTCTCTGTGTTTTTTTCTTCTCCACATATTACGATTGTACTGGTGGTGTCCTCGATTACCAACTGGTTGCCTCATGCCTCCACTGCTGACGGGGCTGTAGCTGTTGCCTTGGTTATGAGTTCCTTTCATGGAAAACTTCATTCCACTGTGCTGCTAAAAAACACAAGATAAGCACTCAGTTTAGGCGTACAAACAACTGAAACAAAGCACATTACCAGTGGTATTTCCTCAACATAAAAGTCATTTCCACAGAACACTGCTTGAAGCAACTGGTCTTTTCATGTTTGTCTAACTTTAGCTGTGCAAGTCCAATGGCACTAACAGCTTAATAAGTGTTTTCTGAAGTAAATGTCCTGCAAATGAAATGGTGTAGATTTCAAAGCATCCTTAAAACCCTTGGATCTCAGTATGAAATACACTCACTATGCATCACCCTTATAAAAACAGAGACCTTCCACATTGGATACTAATTGTGACAGTCGTGTCTGTTGTAGAGGAACTTAGCAAGAGCATGACCAAGTGAGACACTCAATAAGACTTTCAGAAACACCACGGAGAAACGTAACGGTGTGATCGTATGAGCCGATACATACAAAGCACAAGTCTGCTCTGCCCATAATCTCACTCAGCTACAGGTGAGATAGCTATGGCTAGTAAGGAGCTTGTAAATCCTACTAGTCTGATCACAGAGCTACACAGCTGCTCGACCATACCTCACATCCAGACAAAACAATTAAATGATCAGGAACATAGCACGACACTTTCTTTGGAATGAGTCTCCAATAACTTGCAACAGAAACTGCCAAAAAGGTTTCGTGGCAGCCTGAGTAAATTTACCACACCATAAGCTAGTACAGGCATCCCTATCACTTATTCAGCACACAATAAGTTGGTTTAATGTGTATGTACTTAAAATAGGTACAAAAGTTTCAAAAGATGAAATTGAAACAGACTTCCCAAATAATGATAACGTCAATGCAAGCAACCTTTTCTGATGTCTGACAGCAATAGCTTAAAGACAGACAACTGACTGCCTTTAGCAAAAGCTAATACATCCTTTTGTCTACTGTAAGTGGTTAAACAGGAACACCACAAAGCTAACATTTGGGGCAACTGCTTAGAATATGAAATATCTGCAGCTACTTTACTAACCTATATTTCCAAACAAGTCTGGAGTGGAAAGAAGTATCAGAACACCAAGCCATCATTACAATTGTGTGTACAAAACCAAAACAGTTATTGAAAGCTTAATTCCATGAGCAACATTCTACTGTCAAATTATAATTAGAAGAGACACCAAGCATACAGTAAAAACAAACTGTTAAAGAATAGTATTGAGGAATAATTAAGGTAAACTGCAGGGTGCTAAAACCCTTTCAACTGTGTTTTATCTGCGTGTCCTACAGCAACCTGATCAACCTTCAACATGCAACTTCTAGACTCTCCGGACAGACATGCCAAGTGCTATCCTCAGACTACCAATGGTAAAATATTCAAGGACAAACAGAAAGAGGGAATGCAAGCTGAGAAGCTCTCATTCTTAAGAGACACAACTGCCCAAACTGTATTTATTGATGTATGTTACTAAAGCATCTACCAGGAGCTATTTACGAAAGTCAACAACATAAAACTAAAAACATGTAGAATGTGTATATATTTTTGACAAGTGGTCCTTCAAGCAAAGACACCATCTTGTCACCTTCTTGTGCAGCAAAGTTTTCTAGTTCAGTAAGTACACATCTGACTCTCAATTATATAAGCAGACAGTTAAGCATATATATTAAATGAGGTCAAAATACTAAAAATGATCCTTCAACAGTCAAAACACTGAAAACAGCCAGTCATTAGTTACCCTCAACTATATGCTGAAAGAAAAAAAAAAAAGAGAGGAAAACTTTAGTTTTGCTATTGTAGAACCAGAACAAAACTCTGACCAAGGAGCATACAAAGTCTCAGCAAGCCTATCCTCTTCAGTTGGAAACGTGAAAAATCTGGCAACTTCATCCTCAATTTGAGGGTTCACAAAAAAAAAATACTGGGGGCAGGAAGGCAGGTCACCACAAGATCAGACAAGCACCACAGCGAGTCTGACAATTAAGCTTATCTATCTGTATCCTAAAAGAAGTCATATCCCTGGTTTGTTCAAAAATAATCAAAATTCCAAAGAATGATTAATAAGCTAGCCAGAAAGTGATCTCTAGGTTGTCATGAAGCATTTCATGTTTTTTTAGGCCACCAAGATAGGGACTGTCAAACTCTCAGAAGAGAATCTGAATCTATCTGTCTTATAACTCATCAGCTGAGAGCAGGTCCATAAGGAAATTTATTCAGGGACCTCTTAAACCCGAGATTATGCCTTTATATTTACTACTTCTCAACTAGATACAGTTTGCTAGTTTGTTTAGATTTTTGTAAACCATAAGCTCTTAGCATCCTGAGTCCTGTGCTATGGCATTTCACAGCTTAAATGAGCATCATGTTTAATTTGAACCTACTGTCTGATGATTTTTTCATTTCTTGTCATTCTGCCCTCAGACTCTTCCTTATACTGCTGATGACTACACAGACCGAGATCATATACCTCCTTATTTTCTTCTCCACATTAGAGTATCATTTATTCTTCACAGAGAAGCAATTCCATATGTTTGACCACTCTTACCATCCTTCCTTATTCTTCTTCCATTCATATTATAACTTTTTCTAATGTAGGAGGCACAATTGTACTCACTGTTCATGATGGTGGATGTACATGGATTTTTACATGTTGTTTTCATTTCTGCTCTTTATTACTAATAATTTCTGAAATTTGGTTTGAGACTCAATTCTCAGCAGAAAATCATGAAAGACTTATCAAGGCAGTTTTCTGCAAAAACATCAAGATCTCATCTTTACAAGAAACTGTCAGTGCAGGGCGTACTACTCTCTACGAAGTTTAAAGTGTTCTTCCCCCTCCTGATGCATTGCCTTGAAAGGCCCTTCTGTACCCCTTCTCAGCTGGCCCTTAAGGAGCTTAACAACACAAGCAAACTTTGCCAAACTTCACCCATTGCCTTTCAGACTTTAGGCAGCACAAAGCCCAGCATGAGTGCACTACAAAAACTGAATCTTTGTTTCTCAACTTCTAACTAGTTAATTGTTTACAAGAGAACACACATCTTTCACTTAGTTTCTTTCAGAATCTTTGGTAAAAGAGTTTTTCTTCATGTCTTTTGGAAATCCCAAGAGGCTATGTCAAACAGCTTTCTCTTGTCCACACGTCTGGATAGTCACATGCTCAGGACTCCCATAATCACTGAGAAATGGCATACGTCTGCAAGCAGATGGTGGCTGGAGTGACATCAGATAATCAGAAGAGAAAGCCTTTCATCTGTGATACGACAGACAAGTCTTTGGTTTAGATGTTATGATTTCTTTAGATCTATTTCTCTTGATAGAGCAATCTCCTCTCCCATCATACAGCTATTGATTCAACAAGTGAATGATAGAATTGGTTTGGTTTTTTGTTGTTTGTTTTTTTTTTTTTAAACAAGCCTGTTGAATTTGATCCTCTGCAAATAAAAGCTTCTAAATTCTGGAAAACTAAAAAATTGCATTTAAGACAAGCTGAGGGGCAGGTAGGTGGGTGGAATTCTGTATCACATACCAGGTTAAAAAAAATTTCCAGGTATTTTAACGGAAATTTAAGAAAAGGGTGTTCCTGCCCTTTACCCCAAACAATAGAAATTTGGTGGAAATTGAAATACCAAGTAATTATTTGCTACGGAAACCAAACTTTTTATTCTTAAATACTGGCAAATTTACTACACAAAACTGCAGACATTCAAAGACTATTGTTATTCAAAAAGAAAATTTACAGCCAAAAATAAGTCACCTACACTTCGAAATAACACAAGTAACATAAAAGAGCTGAAATCTAAACATAAACAGGGTTTCTGAATTGTTTTGGTGTTTGGTTGGGGGTTTTTTGCCTGTTAGCATCTCTAAATTAAGGAGAAAAAAAAGCAGAGAAGCATTAGCAGCAAAAATGAAGTATCAGGACACTTAACTTTAAAAGAAAAAGAGACTACGCATACAGCACTCAAAAACTGGTAAGGACCTACAGAGCTAAAGAAAGAGTTTAGAAAGGGCATAAGACAGTTTAGAAAGAACACGTATTTACTATTTTGTTGTTAAGACCACAGGATTAATGGCCATGATTGAATCTAGTCTGTAGTTGACCAAAATTGTAATCAACCTTGTACACTTCAAAATCATTCCATTTGAAATATTACAGAGTAGTATTCAGAAGAACTTTAATGCACCATTAAAATTTTAAAACATCCCCTTAAATAACTTAATATACATCCTTAAAATATTTCACAAAGTTATTTTCAATTTCTCACCATATTTCCAAATTCTCTCTTTTAGGCTTGTAGCAAAAAAAAAAACAAAAAAAAACAAACATAAAGAACCCTTTTCAAAGGATTTATGTTCACTTCCCCAATTTCTGAGCATAACATCTGGAAATACACTAAGAAACACATCTTGCACGTAAGTAAAATTTAACTTCTTATTCTTTATGAAATAAATTCACTGCTTTGCAGTGAAACAACGGGCAACAACCTAACCAACTTCTCTGTCATTCCTGCACGAGCAATTATTCAAGTATTAGGCAACGGTTCAGCCTAGCCTCATTACTTTAGATTAGCTAACAGGCTTCTACAGGATATTTGCACCTCCTACCTGGGCATACCCTTAACCTGGTAAGATTTGCAAGTGTTTAGATTTCTAAGGTGAAGTATAGTAAAACAAAAATAAATTCTTCCTCAAGTTGTGTAGAGCTGGTGATCTGGGGAAATAATGCCCAAAGCACTGCAAATATCACAGACACTTCCCCTCCTTTTGGGTCCCTTGTTTGGGCCCTATGGCTACTTTCAGCTACAACTGATACAAATCTTAAATCCTGAACAGACTTTATAACATGAGCCAAAACCCATTCCTGTCCCATTAAAAGGAGAAAACAGCATTTATGCAACCAGTTCTGAGAGCAGCAAAGAAAAGAAAAATCAACATGGATACTAGAAAGAGCTCAAAAGCAAGAAAAGTTATAGATGTTTCTCATCTTCTAACACTAGAGAACTGAAATACTCAAAGCCACCAGAGAGCAGGTTGTATCGGTCCTTCAGTTTATCTTACTTTGTGCAGTAGCTCTGCCAGTAGCCTGTAACAAAGGGAAGCTTTTGGTTCTCTTCACCTTTAACAACAGGTTAGGCAACTCATCGGTTCAAAAATAAACTAGTATTTGAGAGGTCAGAGGGCCTAGTCCCCAGAATGAGTGACTGACAGTAGAGATTACCATCATAATCTCAGCATATTTTGAACTACCTTATGGTAAAGAAAGTAGAATCTGAAATGAAATAAATACCCCTTTTGATCTCATCACAATTCAAGTTTTAAAAATGAGGGGCAAGAGTCAAAACAGCACCACCAGAAGACAGAACTCATACTGAAACTTTGCTACTGTTGTGACATGGGCCGTGAAGTGTTATCTGCATACTTGTCATTAAGGAGAACAAGACATAGTAGCTTCTCTAGCGCAAAGCTAACAATTTTAGACCTTAAAGAGAAAACTTAACCCACTGAGATTTCTCACCTTTTTATTTGGAACAAAAAAAAAGTATTATTACAGGGAGCAGACTCAAAACACTTTCCAAATGATGAGCTGAAATCAATACAGTACATATGAAAAAGCAGTAGAGGAAATGCATATGTGAATATTCAAATCAATCTCAGTTTGGGACCAACAATCTGATTACAGTGACATTGAAAGATAAAGGTGTACTATGCAAACAAAAATCAGGCATTACTTCTACATTTCCAGAAGTCTATCTTTTATTTATGGTGGGTTTATTTATGTTCCTAGGAACTACTATTTAGATTGTGTCTCTTTCCTGCAACTCAAAAAGCATTCAGGAAGCAACCACCAAGGGGGCCAGAGACTTTCATACAGTCATATAAGCATCTAGGCTAGATGCTCTCCAGAGGTCCTTCCACGGAGTAAGAAGATTCTTAATCTGTTGTAAACAGATTGAGACTAAGTTATCCAGCATCTAGTCAAGTCTAATTCAGTTTCCATACACAAATGGATATCACCATATAAAGACTGTCTATACAAATATATAACAACCTAAGATGAAAAATATCTTGAGTACTTGTTTTCAGCTGAACAGCCTCCAGAACTCAAATGCAGTTTTCTTCTCTCCATTCTTTAGGAAAGGAAACAGAACATTATCATCTTTTCCTAATTTTGCATGTATTAAATCAAAAACCAAACAATGTTCTGTCATACACAGAAGACGCGAGTCTGACATTTAGAATCAAAACTCTTTCCAATCTTGACACTAACATCCTCCTTCCTTTGCCTAAGAAAATGCATGCACACCAAAAAAGTATTGCACTCTAAATGAGAAAACCCTAAATAAAAGACAAGAAAAATCCTACTTGGTTGACTGAACAAGCCTTCAATACCTGAAAAGCTTAATAATGCCACCAAAGAAACAAATCAGGTCATTTCTAAATTGAAGTTAACATACTTAAAAGTGTGAAGTATAACACTATACTAAGGGAGTTTAGCACATTTTTATATCTGACTGGTTGATGACACCCGCCTTCTCAGAAATATTTGGTAAAGTGGACTACAGTTCAGCTTTGACATGAATTAAAATGTATCTTTACAAATCTATCTTTCATTGACATAAACTACACTTAACTACTTGAGTCAAAAGTTTTTATTTTACGATTGCAAGCGCCTGACCAATGTTCTTTCTGTTTCCAACACTGCTCGCTTCTGCAGAATCATTCCAGTCACACTAGCAGTATCAGCATCACCAGTGAGACAAAGCCACACCATTAACAACTATTCTGGACAAGAGCAAACTCTGAAGCAAAGTATTTTAGCCAGTGAAGTGCCTGTAAAGCAACATAAACAAGTAGTTTATAAGTTTAAGTGTCTGGCCTTATATGACCAAACACAAAAGAATCTGAAAAACTGCTTCTACAAGTTATTCTAAGAGTTATTTAGACTGTGGTATTTCAGCACTGACATTAAGGTTTCATTTCCTAGTTGTTTCCTGTGCTTCACAACTGAGCCAGTGAATGCTGCTACGAAATTTTCATTGAACATATCCATGATCAGATAACACTCATCTAAAGGGTCTTCAGTGGAGGTTTTGTTTGGCACACTGGAAGCCAGCGCAGCAGAAGGACTGGTGCTTACTGACTTTAGATACTTTTGAATCAAAAGAACACTCTTTGGGACCACCCCAACTTAAAGTAAAAGGAAAGTGTTTTTCTGACCTAAGCAACACGAAGTTTCTTCTGTCTTCATTGGTGACTAAGGGACCAGCAATCCAAGGAAGAATGAACTGAACTTATTTCAAACCCAGAACAAGAAGGAAAGTAGTTCGTTCTTCTCCATGGGAAGTCACCAAACAATTTCCAGCCCCTCCATTCACCTGGGCATGCATGCCTGTATCTGTTTTTCTGCTTATTCTAGTAGGCAGCACTGGTTCGTAAACTGTTCTGCTCTCCCAAGTGAAATTTCAAACTGCTTGTCAGCAAAGCAGAAGAATGATTACCTTGAAAAAATGATGATGATCCCAAAAAGCACACAGACCTTTATCAGGAGTTTAATTAGTCCCTGAACCACCTAGAAATTCTTCAATTAATTATGCAGTACGCAAATAGAATTGGTAATCACACCAAAGCTGTTTCAAAAAAGAAAGTATTAGGAAGTTCTAATGGCAGAGAATTAGGCTAGAAGGCCACAAGTTGTTCAATATACAGTTAGTGCTCTTGGCATTAGCATCTCCTGCTTTTGAGAGTAGTACTGAACACCTAGGTACAGCTTCCAAGCTGAACCAAAGCAGAGAAAGTTGCCAGGGAAAAAGCTGGAGACACCACGCAAACAAATTAATCCCTTTCAAAGACTTTCAGAACATGAAAGAACATTTGCTGTTAAGAAAAAGGCTTGCATGTGTTCAAGTCTATCAGGACAGGAGTCCTCTGAGCTAGTAAAACGTTCCTATTAAAAGTTATAAACTAGCATGATCTTAAGTTATATCAACTACAAAAGGAAAGCCACCAACCTAATCTAGTTCAGTCATGCTCCAGAAAGTTGCAAATTAAAAGGAGACATTTACAGTATTCTGGGTAGAATGATTTCATTTCCCACTTCTGACTTGGTTATAATCCTTATCAAAAATGAACATTTCTACTTCCCAATACATAAGCTTTTGGTAAATTCAATGCAGAAAAAGCATCATTCCGTTTCTAAACCGCAGATAGCAAGAAATTCCTCTGATTTAAAATGAATGTCAAAGGCACATCTTTGTAAAGGAAAAGCCACAGAATAATTCCCAATTTTAAACATATAAGTATTGTACAAACTACTAAGAACAGTTAACAAGTATTGGAAAGGACAGCCAAGTAACAGAAAGCCAGAAAAAGTGCTACAAAGCAGTTGGTTTTCCAAGATTCAAAATTCCATCAGAGATCCAAAATTCATGCAAAACATCGCCTCTTCACAACTAAGGCAAAAAATCTGGATGCCAACTTGTTTTGTACTAACAACTGCATGCCTCAAAACTGAAGTCTTTTTTCACATAATTTTGATAAAGTTAAGCTTCAGGGTACCTCTTCAGAAAAGCAGGGTTGTTAAGGAAAAGAATAAACTAGACTAAGTTTGTATTTTAGATGAAGTTTAACTTAAAATAGCTCTCCAGTTTTATTTTAAACAAACTTCAAAAGTTCCAGACTGTACACTAGCATGTGAATACTCATTGCAGACCCTAAAATAGCAATATATTGTTCTATGAGCTTCTCACTAACAGAAAACGTTTTCTGTGGAGATAAGCTGGTTTTGCCTAGGTAAGATTCAGCAGTAGAGGACAGATAACAGGGGAAAGAGCAGGGGCGGAATCTGTGCGATCACTTAGAAGATTAAAACAAAAGGCATACCTCGAGATACAAGTGGGGCTTGGTAAATGACTGAGGATTGCAGAGGTAGCTGGGAAGAGCATGTGATAACACCTTTCAAAGATGGTGCCCCTTCTGTGTTAACTTGCCTGCAAGGAAACTGTGGCACACCTGCGGTATGCAGAGGGAAAACAGCCTGCTCTAAATGAAAGAAAGGGTGAAAACCGTTTCAGCAAAGTGCTGAAAACAACCACTTGTGTAGCAACTACAAAGAATTTGGGCATCAAGCTATAACACACCCTAACTCAATGTTGATATTCCTGAACATTGAAAATGCTGTCCAGATGAAATTTCTTCGTTATTCATCTAAAAGTTTCAATGTTTAAAGCACTGAGTTGTTTTTTATTCTGTAGTAAGTGGCGGTTACCAGCTCTAGACATATAAATCAAACTCACAGGCTGAACGAAAAGTATTCTTTTACATGCCAGGCTCAAAGCATTTTGATCAGCAGCACAATGTCCAGCTGGAGGTCAGCAGCTAGTCATATATCCCAAGAGCTGATACTAGGGTCAATACTAGTTAACATGTCTGTTAATGACCTGGACAATGGGCAACAGTGACCCTCAGCAAGGTTGCAGATTATACAAAATTGGAAGGAGAAGCTGACACATAAGACGGTTGTGCTGCGATAAAGAGGGACTTCACCAGGCTGGAAAAATGGGCTGACAGGGATCTCATGAAGTTTGCAAAAGGGCAACACTAAATTCTGCCACTGGGAAGGAATAATCCCACACACCAGTACACACTGGGCACCAACCAGCTGGAACAGCTTGACATAAAATGACCAGGGATTCCCTGTGGACAAGTTGAACATGAGCCAGCAACATGCCCTTGCATCAAGGATGGCTAACAGCATCCTGGGCTACATTAGGAAGAGTATCTCTAGCAGGTCAAAGGAGGCGATCATTTCCCCTCTACTCAGCACTGGTGAGGCCACACACGGAGTGCTGGGCCCAGATCCGGGGTCCCCAATGGCAGAGAGACATGGACATACCTCAGTGAGTCCCATGAAAGTCCATGGAGATAAAAAGAACCAAAACATTTGTCATACACGGAAGTTAAGACAAAGCTCAGACTGTTTAATCTCAAGAAGAGAGCCCGAAAAGGATCTTATTGATGGGTCTAACTAATGAGAAGGTGTAAAGAAGATGGAGCCAGACTCTTCTCACTGGTGCCCAGTAAAAGGACAAGAAGCAATAGGCAGAAGCTGAAATACAAAAAACACCACTTAAGAGAAAAACCTTTTTTACCAGAACAAGTTTCCCAGAGTGGTTGGGGAGTCTTGATCCTTGGAAATATTCAAACCCTAACAGGACAAGGCCTTGAGCAACCTGCTGTATCTGACCCCATTTTGGGTAGGAGGGTTGGACTAGGTGACTTCCAGACACCCCCTCCAACCTCAACTATTCTGCAATTCTGCAAAATACTTGAACAATCTCAAAGCAGAAACTGAAGCAAATACACCTTGTGTCATGCCCAAAACATCAAGGAAGTGCTGAATCAAACAAAAAAAAGACAAGGTCCTTAAATTAAAAATATCCTGGCCCTAGATTCCTAAGAACTGTGACAGAAGGACTGAGAGAAAAAGGAAAACATTGTAAGAACCTGACCAAAACACAGTTTCAAAGAAACCGGCTCATTATTTTGTTATCATAGGCAAAATACAACCCACAACTTGCATTAAAGCTCATGTGAGGCGGTTGTTTTGACTAATAGCTTTAATAATCAAGATTGAGGGAGTATTTTCATATAGAGGCACTGAGGCTGTAAGAAAAACTAAGAATTTTTACTCCCCTTGTACTATAACGGATACATTAGCTAAAACACTTCAGGCTAGTTGAGAAACATAGTCTCCCTGCATGTTCACCTCCTAGCACACTTAAGCACTCATTTAGTATTTTGGTAAAAATTCTTGTACATGTGCCCATAATTAATTTTCTATTCTCTACCTTTAAAATGTATTACACAAAGTTACAAGTGTAGTTGTTTCTGTTCTAGTAATGCAAAATCAAGACAACTAAACAAGCTTGGACAGGTTAGTACCATTTCTTCACATTCAAAAGCTAGCTTACAGATACACCACCTACATGAAGTTTCTATTTTAAGAACAGGAAGTTAAATAGCCTAAAGATCTGCAAATATCTCACTAGTTAGGCATCAGGAGTCTCAAATACAACTTAAGGAGTCAGACATCTGACACTCTCCCTTCAACTTATTCCTAGGTGTCAGTGTGCTGTGGAAGGGCGCTTATATTCAGAGATGCATCTCAAACAGCGAACCCTTTCCCACCCATTCTTCTCCCCACACTTCTGGCACAGCAGATAAATACTTTTATGATTACATGAAGTTTAGCACATGCTATATGAAGGTTATCTTCAGAGGTTTTCAGACTGACAGCACAGCGCAAATGATCTACACTTCCGATTCGATCGCTTTCTCATGAAAAAGTTGCTCCATTTAGTTGGCTCATACCTGATTACTGGCGGCCATTATCAAGGTTCTCGTAGGCGCAGATTGGGGTTTACCACTTGGCATAGGCAATGCGGGTGGTAAACTGGCCATAAGCTGAGTCGGTGCTTGCAGACTGAACTGGTAAACATTAGGAGCTGTGCAAGGTGGTGTATCAGAATCCTTTTGGCAGAGAAAAAGGGGAAAAGAAAAGCAACTTTACAGAAAGTACAGTATATACAGGCTATGCATGTGAAAATGCACCCAAATACCAACTCACGTGAATACTGTAAAATTTAAAGATTTTTCTCAATGGTAAAAAAAATAAAATACAAGCCAGCACTATGTTTATTTTACATACCAAGCAAAAGTTTAATTGAACCTGCATCAGGGAGATAATGTCAACAGGTCTATGGCAATCCCAGGTCAGTTCCAGTCAGCACAACCTAAAGCCAAACTTGTATCTCTACCAAATTTGAATTAAAAGATGGGAACTAAAGTTGGGGGGAAAAAAAAATGGAACAAGAACAGCGACACTGTTAGTGATACATGGGCTAGAATTTCAGATGCCATGACAGAATCAGTCCTCTGAACAGTGGTCTGGATTGTACTTATCTGTACAGCAGAGTTACTCACTGTAATTACTATAGTCTTCTCCCATTCTACCCAGCAACAGCAAAGTTAGGGCTCCACCTACCAAGAAACAAGGAGACGGTCTGCCAATCAAAGCTAGTATATGTGCACCAGTCACCCACTTCACTGCCAGTTAGGAGTTCTGTTCCCTTCGCTTTCCATTGAAAATATGAGCGATAATTCTTCACGGGAAGCAAGATGGATATAGGATTACAGACAAGAATACTGTAATGGAACTAATATTACTGATTACTATTCCTCCTCCTTCCAGCCCGACCACCGGCAACTACAGATGCATCATAAGCAGAGTCATACCGGTTATGTTAAAACACCATGTGCCTGAAGCACTTAGACAACAAGGCAAGGAGGCAAGCACAGATGCAGGGGTTTATAGGAATTACTCAAGTCTGAAAACACCCAACTGACTGCCTTAATTCTTAAATGACCAATTATTTTCTAAGTTGAGAAAGCTGAAAAGCAAGTTACAGTCTTCTGAAACAACTTTGAACATAGATCTTGTAAAACTTACTTTAAGCCATAACACAATGGCAACATAGAAGCAGCTCTCCCCACATTTTACTGCTGCTTTTTACCTCATCCTTAACTCCAAAGTATTCTGAACTTGAAAATAATGGAAAAAAACCCCTATTTTTTGTCCCAAACCACTGGTGTTTTTTGCATTCCCATCCACCTGGCTCAAAGTATAGCAAGAGATGGGGCTTGGCCAATTAATAGTTTAGGAGTTACTAAATTAAAAGACATTATTCACTCAGATCATCAAGGATCTTTACTGTCAAAGTAATTATGTAAATATTCCATTGCTCTTTCTCTAAAGATCAACCACCTGGAAGCAAAAACCTCTTTGCTTAAACCAAGCCAACTTTAAATAGACCTCGAGTACTACTACTTGCCCTCACACAGCCCTACTTTCCAAATTAGATTCTTTGGTTAGAGAACAAGCTGTCCAGGAAAACATTTTCAAGAACAAACACAAGAAAATATTTTAAAGCTTTTCTTGGGGAAAGGAGAAGGTCATTTAAGAGAGACTGACAGTTATGAATACTGAGCAGCCAAAGCAATGAATTACTAGAAAGCAAAACTTGCATCCCAGCTGAAGTGAACACCCACAGTAGAAACAGCCCTCAATAAAACTGTCAGCTATTAGAACAACCACTCCTTTATTGGTCCATATGAAGTTGTGCTTACTGAAAAATAAGTTCTAGAAAGAAAGGAGCTGCTCTCCCCTTCTAGGTCAACTAGTGGTAAAAGTTACAGCATGCCTTTGTGAAGCAGTTTCAGATACTTTCATCATGAATTCCCTAGAGACAGACCATACTGATAACAAGAACTTCTGCAGAAACTTGTCTTATTTATGAGATCAGATGTTTACCATTTAATAAGTATGTTCACAGTGGGTGACCACATGCTGTAACGGTGATCAAAAAATTAAGCTTAGTTGTAGGCACATGCAAAGCTGACTGCCTGGATGACATGGCATTTTTCTCCTTTGCCCATTTCCACAATATTAGCTGTGGGAACAGGCTGTGGTGTCTACGGAGATGAAGCTGGTACGTTCTTAACTAAGTAGATGGTAGTGTCAGGTACTAGGGCAAGAACTTGGATTTCTAAGCTGAAGCTTCTTTAGACACTGTTGGTCAGGGAATTATAAAAAGCGGGAAAAATAAAGAAGGGAGTCATATTTGAACAGCCAACTTCTGAGCATGGTCACAAGTAACCACGAGCAGGCAGATGGGAGAGAAAAGGGGATCTTGCTGTCTATTCAAATCAACGCATTGTCTTCTGTGATGCAACCTTCACAAACCTGACCAAAGAATAGTTTTAGTCTCTCCACTCAAAGAATCTCCCCTTTCTCCTCTTAGATACAATTAGACCCCCTGAAAATTCACATACCTAACTCAGATGGGACACTTCCCATTTACAAGATTTCTAAGGGGTTTTGTGCAACAAAAAGTTAACTCCAGTATGGAAGCAGCAGCAGGTGGAAGAGAAAAGGGAGTCATGGTTTAACTGAGACTAGATAAAATTCAGCACAAGGAAGCTTGTGTTGCTTTATTTTAATTTTCAATAGGTATGTTATTCTGCCTCAATGTTATTTACTGATACAAGTCTCATATGAGTAGATTGTATCCCTCTTCTGAGGCGATCCTGGATGGCTAACAGGATTGCTGTATGGAGTTGATATGCTGACTTCTCATCAGCATCAAAATCCTTTTGTGAGGAAGAACATTACCTTTCTTCCTCAAACTGGAAGGTTGACCTCAGTGATCAGAAAGTTGAGCCTAACGTGAACAAAACTGATTTTCCACTAGCACTGCCTACACTGAGGGATTAAGCCTTACTTGGTCTTCTGGATAGGATTAAGTGTAATGTGCAAACTTGAAGCATTACAGAAGCTCAGAAGACCTACAAGTAAGTAAGTGCATACAGGTAATACTCTGACACTTTTAGATCCATGTCTGGAATACAAAAGCTCTGACCCTTACTGGGGTAAGGGCTTCAGAGGTCACACAGTAAAAAGATGTAAAAATAAAGGGGTAAGATCCCTCAATAGTTTTTAGCAAATAATCTAGGGATAAAGCTACAATGACTGCACCAAGAGCCAAGATAAATTCCTGATCTCTTGAATTCTACTGCTATGAATGCCAACCATTTGGAGTTCCTCATGCTGCAATGAAATTACCTTCTAAAGGGATGCTTTTGGAAACAAAGAGACACTGCCAGATACAGGTTTATCCTACTGGGAATTCCACTAATAACTCCAGGCTTCAAATACAAGGTAAACTGTACTAGTACATTCATGCATCAAGACAATAGTTCAGTTTCCACAAATTTCATGCGCGCTCAATTATACTTATAAGCTTCCCTTCCATGATTCTGAATGCATGCAAAAAGTGGTGTCTTCTGTTTTGTTTTATGATGTAGCGAGTTGAGAGTTTCAATTGACTGACAATAGCTACCAGTTTAAAGCTTTCAATTTCCAAGACAATATTTAAAAAAAAAAAAAAAGCTGGAGTGGCCTAAGAAGATTAATTCACAATCCCAGTCTAAGTTTTGGCCCAGTGGTAAAAGAGTGTAAGTACCCTCGAAGTCAGTATTCAGAAATCAAAACTTTAGCTAGAAACTTGCATTCTATTGTTTATGTGACAGATTTGGGTTCTAACACCCCATTCCCCACCCCCAAGAATTATCCACAGTCTTGGCAAAAAGGCTCTTACTGTTTCTATTCTCCAAACTTCTGTCACTAATTGAACTTCCCCCCAAACCCCCCCCTTTCCCACAACATTCAAGAGATGGAAGCTGTGAGAGCACAATGACCACTTCAGTAAAAACTGCGTTCCATCTTTGAAAGCAAAGAACTGAAAATAGTGAGAAAATTAGTGTTTATGGTTAACATTTTACACTATATAGATTTTTCATGTGCTTCTCTCCTTTCTTACAATTAAAGTGGTTTAACAGGTTACTGCTGCCAGTCTTACTCCTTTTGCCTTTTTTCCCATTCTGGCCTTCTCCATTATACCTGCATTAATATTTGACATTACTATGAGCCAATTCACAGAGGTGAACCACAGAAACAGTAATGACCTTTTTACGATCTTCATCTTCTGAATCAGATCACCCCAGGATTAGGTGAACACCAGTACAAAAAAAAAAAAGGAGCAGCTGGTGAACATAAACATCCCTAGCAAGAAAATCTAACTACTAGATCAGCTTAGTAGAAGTGTAAAACGACACTCCTTGGAACATGAAGCAACACCAGAAAACTTCAGATATTTCATAGTCTGGGTCCATGCGCAGGAGCAGAACTTCAAGGCATGATCTTGCTTGAATGGTTTTAGCCCCAGTGTACTTAACTGCTCAATAAAGGAACATACTTCCCAAGGTGATTTCATGGATTACACCCTCCCCCACCTTTCTTCCCCATCAACTTGTGCCGTTTCCCTTTTTGGTAGGTGGAGCCATAACAAACTATGGTGTAAATGAAGTAGAATTGAGATGAACAAAATTTCTACTTCTATGGGAGGTCACAGGGTGGAGAATTTGCATCAATACGGTTGCACCATTTCCATGTGCCAGCCTATAAACAACACAAAACAGTTTCAGGAAAGATGCAATTGGTTGATTTTTCTGCCTTTAGGTAAACTGCATTACAAAAAGAAAATGTCTTGGTCATTGTGCTTACAGGGGGGGAAAAGTTAAAGTAGATATATAGAATACACGAGCAAACTGAAAAATATGCATCCTCCAAAAGCATTAGTGTTCCTTTTACAGAAAGACAACTAGAAGTGTAATCTAGTTAGTATCTACCAAGACTAAACACAAGCACAGTACCCCTTCAACTTCACCGTTGTATCCTGTCAGACCTGACTGTGGGCTTATTCTATGTTTTATCAATACTCACTTTATTTTAGATAAATAAAAAAAAAGGTCCCAGAAGTGCGTAATTTCAAATTTCCTTTGTTACCTCTAATACTTTCATTTCACAGGCTTTCAACTGGTCCGTAGTGTTAAGAGTACATATTTCAAGTTATTGTTTTTTCAAGTTAAGCACTAAATTATAGGACTCATTATACAAGCTAAACATATACCATACTAGAATAGATCATTGAATTTAGGTTTTCCTCCATCCTAAAATGGCTTATGCGCCTCTGTTTTTTTTCCAGGAAGGGAATGTTAAGATAGGGCAAGAACATGACTAGCATTTGGTATCAGAAAGTAGCCTGAGCTTGACTTATACAAAATTGTCTCCTTCTCTCCTTACTTCACTGACATCACAGCAGTAAAATCCAATTTTACTTGCCAATTTACACATTCTCGCTGTACCCTTTGGTAGTTAGAATAACTTGTTATAAAATAAAATTACTTTATAATTGTGTTCAAAATTGTGCCTCCTGCAGCTTTGTAGAAATTTACTCTTCCTTCAAGTGGATATAAATAAAAGTCTGCTTAAGCAACTGAGACAGAACAACTGAAGGAGAACATGAGATAGTATAAAACAGCACATGGTCAGAGTTAAAAAAACTGCAAACACAAATGTGGGACTACATGATATTGAAAGAGGAAAATAGACAAAAGCAGCACTGGAAAATTTGTTCCCCTCTGGTCCACAGAAACTGTCAGTAATCTGCACATCAAGAATAGGAGAAAAGAATAGAGTTTTAAAGGATGTGGGGCTTAAACTCTTAAATGCCTCAAATCAAATGTCAATCAAACGCTTTTTCCTGGTAACATCAGGTTGTCTGCATCTGCACGCTCAGGGTTGCCCACTGCTTTATTTGGAGACAAGCTGGCTGCAAGTCAGCACTTACATCTTTCTTTAAAGACTAAAGATTAAAAGGCCTACTTTTTAGAGCACTTGCCTCTACTTGTTCAGGAGGGGGAAAAGAATAAGATTGAATCTGCATTCTTTTACAAAAAGATGATCAACTATCCATACATGTATTTGAATTGTAACTTTGGTTAGGACATGAGAATATTCAGCCATGTAGAAAGAAGGGAGAAAATCTGTTGAGAGCAAGAGCTACAACTGAGAATTTTTTTGGGCCACCCCCTTCTGCCCCCTCTCCTACACACACGCTTTCAACTGGAACTCAACAAATTAATCATAGTCATTAAGACAGATTTAACAGGACTACAAAAGTTGTTACAGTGACTACTCCAAAGTGTCTGTTCCTCTACTGCAGATAAGCACATGCCTTACACCTGCACAATTAATTGCTTTAAAAAAAGCAACATTTATCAGGACAAGATAAATCATATACACTATCACCACTATCTGTGAATAGGGAAGTACAACATTTCTGTTAACAAGCAGAAATTCACAGTCTTTGAGTAATAGGATGGAAGGGGAGATGGCGATAACTTCATTAAGCATGTTGAGTTCAAGTACTAAGCCACAATTACTGCAGAGCAAATAACAGTTCCAAAGTCAGTGTGGATCTTGTATGCATTCAGCAGAATAATAAGACTAATACTCATTATTCCTATCAGTCATATTTATATACTACTCTCACAATGTATGCATCCAATCAAAGTACTGAATGTGTAATACCTGAAGACAGTGAAAAGACACGTTCCACAAAACACTTAAGGTACTGCTTGGCATATCCTCTAGCTGATGGGGGCAGAATGTTGGGCAGAACAAGCACTGACATCCCAGTGAAAGGTTGTTATAAAGCCTGAACAGCAATGGCTACAGCTAAAATATCAAGAACAGTCTGAGAAAGCATATTGTAAATGCTAAAAAGTTAAAATAGAGGCACGGATTGTGTTCTCCCCAAACTAGACTACACAGGTACTTTGTCCACTGAAACTTCAACTACCTTGACGTGATTGCATGGTCTCGAAAAGTCAGAACTCTTCACAAAATAATCTTCTCATAGAAGTCCAAAGAATATTATCACCAGAAACCCTGAGATAAGATGTATGGAATTTCTTAGATCCAGATGTCCAACAGACAACTAAGATTTTGTGCTGGACTGGATATGAGATGATATATCCATTAGGTAACAGAAAAGAACTTTGAAACTTTCCTATGAGCCGTTACATCTGTCACTGATATACGCAGGTATCACTGTCACATAAAATGATTTGCTTTATTTGGCATAACAGCATCAAAACTGCAGACCATACTTAGCATCAGGAATTATACCAGACCAAAATGAGACTGGAAAAACATACCTAGGATTATTTTTACTTGGCAGAGATTGTTGATCAGGCAGCAGATATTCTCCAGCACTACTCCAGGACTTCCTGAGCTAATAAAAAACCAGCTTTCCACAATGCTTAAGCAACGTGAAATCCAGGTCACCAGTCAGAGTGCAGGTCCAGAATAAAAATGCACCCAGGAGAAAAAGGCATTTTCAAGAGGAATTTGGTCACCGCTTAGGTCCTCAGACTGACATTTGCAACTAGCCAGAAAAAGCAGAGAGCTGGGGGTGAACATAGCTCATTTCTCTGGTTTCAAATTCTTTTAATGATCACTTAATTCAGTATGAAGGTTAAAACGAGATTTCCTAATGCCAGAGGCTTATTTTCTATTGTGGAACAGTTTGACTCTTGCTCCCATAAGGTAAAAACTCACACAATTCGCACTATCCTTGACAGAAAAGATTTATAAAGCATCTTCTATTATTCACTTCAACATTTGTTGGATCATGTGGGAATGCATAGTATTTTGCAACTTACCTGTTTGCGTGCAGAAGTGAAGAGTACATACTACCTCTTTGTCAGGGCAACATATGGTATTTTAAATACCTGCACAGCAGTATACTTCGAGAAAAGACTTACTACACAGATCAGTTTGATAATTAACAGAATCCAGAAAAACGTACACGCAGTTGAGTATGTTCTGATGATCAGATTCCTGGTATCCATAGGTTTGTTTCCATGTGTTCCTCAGTTTGCTCCTAATCACTAATATTTATATTCTTCACAGAGGTGAGGTAACAGGGCAGGAACTGTAGTACTCAGTATTTTGCAAGGAACTACTTTAGAAGTGCCAGTGAGAGTCAGAGCTCTATTGACATGTACACTAAGACAAACCCATAAACTGAACAACTATCTCGCTAATAGTAACAGTGACACCAGAAGACAGATTTCTCTTCTACACAGTCTTTGATCTGAAATTTACTGGTCCTTCCAAAAGCTCTCTTTTGTGACTAAGGTTTTGCAATTTCCTAGGACGCTTACGAAAGACAGCACAACTAGAATTTCATCAGCTAGATAGTGCTAGCATAAGCATTTTGTAAATAGCTTTGCTGCCTTGGAAAATCCATAAAAAGGATACATTTTGTAGAAATTATGACTTAGTCTCAGCAGGTCCAGTTCTTAGTTTTGGGCTGTGTAGACAGTGGCCCAGAAGTGTGTTCCCCTGCAAGCTAGTCCCAGATTTGCAGAGATGAAAGCAATCATCCTTCTGAATTTGAGGCGGCATACCAAGGGAAAGCATATACATCTAAAATACACAGGGAAAGACAAGGATGCCCGTGAAGAA
>NW_009648061.1:5463704-5492287 GCF_000708025.1 Charadrius vociferus
AGGAATGCAAAGAACTCAGGGTAGTAACTTTAAGCTCTTATATCCCAGACTTCCATTTTTTTCTGAGTATGTACAAAAGTTGAGAGGCTGAATTCTAAATGTTAGCTCTGGTTTATGCCATTCCGGTCTCCAGAAAAACCTGCGCCTTTTTATTGTTCTATTCTGACACATGTTATTCTGCTTCTGGAACAATCTATAACCTCTGCTATCTCTGAAGTGCCCATAAGTCCAAGACACCAGGGGCTTTGTCTATTCAGCTGCTGAGCCGTATTTACAGAATAAGGCAAAAATTTGCAATGCTGCCAGAACTTCAAGGAAGCAAATCTCTAAAAACCATACAGCATGCTGTATTACAACCAACTAAACTAACTACTGTTACAACCAACTATTAAACTATAGGGTTTAACAAAAATTCTAGGATCCCTATAACCAATACTGCACTGCTTTGACAATGCTTGCATTCTTTATACTACCAATATTGCTTCTAGGACATATTGACAAACACACACAAGGCCTCCAGATTTATGGCTGGTGTACAGTGATGTGATGTCAGAATATAACTACCTCTGTGCTAGAGTGGACAGATGGAATATTTAACCTTCAGTAGAAGCTGGAGTTGAGAGGGGCAGTATGACCAAGTAAGGTCACAATTTGCCAAGACTATTTTTCTTCCTCAACATATGTAAGTTGACTTCTATCATATTGGCAGGCAGATCTCAGAAAAGTCAAGGTGCAGCTGATCACTATTACTGGTAAACTGGAAAGCAAATACACTACCAAGTCCTTTTAATTTGACAGCTAGGAACTTGTAGTTGATACACAGCAAAAGATATTCTGCAGTCATGCAAAATACATCTCCAGAAACACTGTCTTAACACAGACCTTGTGCTTAAGGTCAACAATGGCATAACAGGGATAAATATTTTGCTATTAAAATAAAACTACAATTATTGGGAAGAGATCAGCAAACTGTCAATCTAGGATCTCCCCATCTCCTGCATTTTCTTTATAATCTGTATCTTGCTTTCAGTCTGCAGTATCAGAGAAATTCAGAAAGTTTAACTTTAAATGAATACAGAATCATTCCTGAAGAACAATCCTTCCTGAAGAACAATCCTTCCACAAGATCAGAGCTACCACTACATATAACTCCACAGTGATGAAATGCACTGTGTTCATAACCCCTTGTTCTGAAGCTGGTACCCAAGTTCACTCCATCATACCTATTTGCAGCGCACCAGAAGTTTTGGCACAAATAACAGTTGTCACACATGCTACACGTTCCTTTGCTGGAACCTGGGCATAGTATTATGCCAGATCACGCCACGGATGGCCTCTTCGACTCCAGCAGAATAGGCTTCTCCTCCTGAGTCAGGTACAGCTCAGGACTTGCTCATCCTCACGTATCCAAGCGTGAGTAGGATAAACTCATCAGTTATTTGTTAGAAACCTGCCATTTCATTCCAAATTAAGGTAACACACTGACAGTCTACTAAGTACATAATACCAATAAATGACCAGGGCTTCAGCTAGGGTCTGTCACAAGCACGTGGGCATAAGGCACTTTGTTAAAAAGGGCAGCATTTCCATTTACTGTGTGGATGCCCAAATTGATTGCAGGTCATTCTTGTTGAGAGCTTCCTTTTCACTTTTCATTTTTCATTAATTTCTCTGGCATCAGGCAATGAAGTTTCATCTTCAATGTCAGGCAAGAAGGGACTAAGGGGAGGTCATAACCACTCACCACCCCATTACATTGAGAGTGCATAATATTAAGCAAATAGTTGCATTTTCTCATAAAACTTATTACAGTAATATCTTTCTCACTGGCATACTCAAACCAGGAGCATGGCTAGTAGTATCACTGGGAAGCATCATGCTGTTCTTTTTCCGTTAGCCAGATGGTGCAACTAAAGCATTTACCATATTTACTGGAGGTGAAGACAATTCAACAAAGAAAATTCAGTAAAGTACAGAAAGTAACCAGAACATGTAAAGAATGCATTTGTCCCTCAAAAGTTATTAAATTTTTATTGAATACAATTCCCAACTTTTAATTCCATATTTGACTAGTTTTTGAAAGCAGTCAAAAAACAGGTACTTTGACCTCTCTCAGCATCATCCAGTTATTCACTATTGTAGTTAACTGGATATTACATCTTGTTCCACTCAGTACCTCTACCTAGCACAGAATGCTTCAGCAGATTTATAATAAGCACCTCATGCCATGCAATGCAATTTTGTGCTTTATAATCTGCACTACCCAATTCCATGCTAATTTAACTCCCTATTGAAACAAAAACACCTTACAGAATCTTAAGAGTCTGGAAACACACGTAAAGAGACTATAGCCTTTAACTTCCAGGAAGTTATAATAAAGTCCAGCAATTACTTTCAAATTGCACTTTCAAACAAGGAAGCTGACAGCAAGACTTTGCATACGAGGGCACCATTACCTTGAACTGTCTGCTTAGCTGAAAATAGTGAAGAATATTATTCACCTTCACAGGACAGCATGGTCTTCATGTTCAATTTGGGGTACGGGGAAAAAGGACCAGAATTTGACAATGGGAGATTGATGGGAAGATTTATGAAGATATATTTCTAGTCTTCTACTTAATTAGCTACTGTTAACTTGGGGGTTTATATTTTATTACATCTATCCATTATCACAAAGAGTACTGAAGATTTACGATGGAATTAAGACCCACCTAATTTAATGAAAAAATATTTGATTTCAGTAATTTTTCCAAGCAGGGGAAGCTATTAATTTACCATAGTAGCTTAGGGATAGTATCACATTAATGGCTGTTGTATCAGTTGAGACTTTGAAGAGTATCATAAACTCTGTTTCTTATTAGTTTATCCCATTAAAAGAAAAAGCTTACAATGTCACTGCCGGAGAGTGATGATACAGAAGAGGCAGATGAGCCAGAGGATAACTGTTGTGTACTAGCCAATGACAAAGCCAAGCGTTGGTTGTAAGATGGTTCAGAGTCTCTGTTCTGTTGCTGTTCTCCATTGCACGGAGCTATCTGGTCTCTTATTTTCAACCTATTGTCTGTTAACAGAAAACATAAGTATCATTTAAGAGCACAGAATACAAACATGAGGGCCTTGAAGTCTAGGAAGAGCTGCAGTTTAACAAGCTAACTGAAAAATAGGCTCAGAGAAAACTACTCTTAGTTTAGGAAGTTACAAATTCCTTTTATTTTTTCCTACATACCTGAAAGTGTTTTATTTCAAGGCGTAAGTATTTTGAATTATATCAAACTCAAGAAAAAAAAAATTTAAGTTGGTTTCAAAGATTCTTGCTATACCTACCAAGTTCAGGTGATAGATTAATTTTGCTCCCCCACTTCTTTTTAATCCAGGCCCTGTAGTCAATCACTTCTTGGGTCACTTTGATGATTCTACCTAATGTGCTAAAAAAAGTTTTCAATTAAGCATTAAACAAAGACTGTTGATTACATATTTGCAAGTATTTCAACAAGCAATCAAATTATGTTAGAAGTCAGTTTAAGATATTCCTACCCAAAGAATCCTTTTGAATTTTCATTTCCTTAAGGCACCATTTAATCCACTGCAGCATAATAATTTTTAAACTAGTATATTATTTATCTTCTACCATACTAACATGCAAACACTGACACATAAGTAAGATTTTTATTCTATATTTCTTAATGGAGTGTATCTTGATTTTCAAGAACGTACATGCAGATACCAGTGTACTTGATAAAAGCAATCTACAGTTTCTTGCATTTCTCCATGCAGAAGATATTTTTTCCCCAGAATCTGGATTAGAACAGTTATGGGATGCACTGAAGACATTAATATCCCCAGCTGCCCTAGCTGACCTTCAGGCTGAAGACAGAGACCTTCACTAGTCCTTGCTTACAGATCTACAATACAACTTAAAAGGTCTAAGATTACCACAACGATAAAGGAAGTACCATGGATCATGAGGTAGTAGAAACAAGAAAGAGACTGGCTCCAAAACCAAAGTTAGAATTTAAGAAAATTCATAATAGTAACTGGTTCAGAGAAAAAGTCTACCCGGTCCTGCTGAACAGTGACCAGTTATCAACAAATACAAAGTAATATTTTTCCAACATACCTTCCCAACATTCAGCTATTTGAATTGTACTTCTTGAGCAGGAGTTGTGTCCTTGTTCGAGAGCTAAACTTTCAAGCTTTCCTTTCATCAGGGACTAGTGGCTGAAACACTAACTATAAACTCCACGCTCAAGGTAAATGAAGGACTGACTATTGTACAAAAATGGGCTGTGAAAAGTTACCATCTTGGAGAAGGCAATGTTATTTTAGTTTTGAAAATCTTCGATGGTTACAATAAAGCTTAAGGTACATCATACCTGTACTGGAATTTTCTTTTGGTTTAGGTGTATAACGGGAAGGGAGGACATACATAGCCTAAATGTATTTAGAATACCTTTATTAGGTCATTTTTTTTAGTAACACTTTAAAAAGGAGCAATAATTCTCCTACTGGCTTAGGGATTACTGTATCATGCAAGACCAAATACCACATGTTCCATGTTTAGTCTTCCAACTTCAAAGACATATCAGTGTGTTGGTACTGAAAAAAGCAGTTCAGCAATTTAAGCAAACGTTGAACCAAATATCATTTAAGTTACAAATCCAATAGCTGTAGAAGAGCATCACGGAAAGAATGAATGTCATCCACCACTCTATTTATGTAAGATAGATAAAATGATGCATGTTGGAAAATAAAATCTTGAATTTTACATGCAGAATTAAAGGCACAATTGTCACCACTCAGCAACTGAAGATCTGGGTTATAATAGGTAATTCTTTGGAAACCACGGTTCAATAGCTAAGTAGAGCACATTAAGAAAGGAACAAATAAAACAGAGGATAGTATTTTGTCAATGTACACTCCCATGACATAACAGCATTTTAAATACTCAATGTAGTTCTGGTTTCTCAATCTCAAAAAGGAAGTTAAGCCATAAGAGACAGAATGAAGACAGGGATGACCAATACTGCAGAGAATCAGCTGTGGCCCTGACATTGCAGTTCCCAAGACAACAATGCCAGTATGGGACTCCAACATACCCATACTGGATCTCTTCAGCACAGGGACAGAGAAGGAAATCTCACAGCTAAAAAGTTTCATCTGAGAATGCCTTCAGAAAGATCTGAGCTTTTATTCCAGGATGATGTATGAATTTCACAGCTACCACCAGCTACAGTCTTAGAACCAGAAAATGAACATGGCCTGAATAGCTCAAGCTCTTATGGAAGAGGTTGTCAAGTCACACAGAATCTTCAGAGTTGGAAGGGACCTCTAGAGATCATCTAGTCCAACTCCCCTGCTAAAGCAGGATTGCCCAGAGCACATTACTCAGGACTGCATCCAGGCAGGTTTTGAAAATCTCAAGAGGAGACTCCACAACCTCCCTGGGCAGCCTGTGCCAGTGCTCTGTCATCCGAACCATAAAGAAGTCTTTCTGTGTATTGGAATGGAACTTCCTATGTTCCAACTTGTGCCCATTGCCCCTCATCCTGTCACTGGGAACCACTGAAAACAGTCTGGCTCCATCCTCCTTCAACCCACCCTTTAGATACTTGTATGCCAAGTCTGAAGCTTCCTGCAGTACTTTCCCTAGAAGCAAATCAATAGTCATGCCTTCAGATCCAGAAGGAAAATGAATTACATAAGATGGCACTTTTATCAGCCTGGGTGACTGATGTACCAAAAATGCCTGTTATCAAATAGATGTAAAGGGTGAAACTACTGCTACACCAACAATTATGGCAGAGTTGTGCATACGGAACCTGGGAATCTCTTCTGTCACTAGCTCCTTTCACAGAGAATAGTGATCAAAGCCCCAAATTCTCATGTTTGGTAGAAAGGTAGAAAAAAATAAATTCATTAAGTTATCAGGTCAGGAGTCAAAAGGCAGACCATGCTACATTGTTTGTACACCAAAAATTGAAAACATTCACTATGAGACATCAGAAACTGAAAGGTGATTAAGGCTATACTGCCGTACAATCAATACAGCTGCAAAGAAAGAGGAAGCAGGTATGATCAAACTAAACACTGTTTTCAATGAACACCATTTCATATGTATGGGACTTAAGCACATCCATAGGGTCAGAGAACAATTTTCTAACATAAACATTTTAAAATTGTGCTCATATCTGTTTTCAACACTGAAAATGCTCAGGAACAAAACAAAACCTATTACTCTGCCCCGCCTTTACCATGAGGAAATTCCACGCTTTTGGGCTTATTTTTTTGGCTGAGGCCAGAATTTCTACTGATATGAGATTCTCCCACAATTCTTCAAAGATGCTTGTTTGGAAAACATAGAAAAAACAGTTAACTGGTTGATAAAATTAGACAGCTCTCCTATGAAAGATGTCCCTTTAAGGTTTTTCTCTTAATATTATCATATAGTAAAACCAGGAATAAGCTATTTACGTATCTAGTTTATTTTATGATAAGAGCTTAGATGCTCCTTTTTACACACTGCAAGCCCTCAGTTCACAGGGACACTTTCTAGCTGTCATTACAGCACAACTATGGTGCAAATAAATCTTAAGATCACTCTTAAAATGCTCAGATTGCTGACATAAGATTCAACAAAATGAAATGTCTAAATCTCCAGCCAAGCTCCACATGAACAAGTGAGTACCAGAGCAGGAAAAGAACATCAAGTCTGTGAAAGAACAGTCAAAATAACTGTTCAGTAGGCCTCAACAGACCTTATGAATAACCCCTGCGATATTAAAAGGGCAATATAATCTAAATGCAGACTCAGGAGCACCTGAGAAAGATCTGCCTGGATAAAAAAAAAAAAAGAGAAACTCTAAAACCTTTACCCAGACAAATACTCTGTGCAGGAAAAGCTGATATTGCCGATACCTCTTAAGAGACAGCATTAGTGACAGCCACCCATCACTCAAGATGTGAAGCAAAGGAAGGACTGATTCAGACAGCACATTTCTGCTTTTTGTGTCAGCAGAGCTAGCAGGCAAATTTAACATTCCCTTTGACAGCTCCCAGAGCTCCCAGGGCTATCTTGGCCAACGAGGAGCAACCCAAACCTATCATACAGACCTCAGCAGTTAGATCAGTTGAACTGTACACTAGGAAGAGACCAAACAGCTTTCAACCACAGAGATGGAAAAAATCACTTAATACGTGGCCCGGACTATTGTTGTTTTGAAGATTATCACCTGTAAATGACAACTCCAGACATGCAGTAGCAAAAACCCTGCCAAGGCTTCCTCAAACTCTGAACTCCGCCCTGTTCACATGACAGTCCCTTTCCCTCATTCACTTGCACCATGTCTGGCACCAATAAGGAGGAATCTGTTACCAATCTGCAACTCCAGGAACTGAAGAAAGGTTTCAAAAGTCTTAGTTATACTGGAAGGGCACATCACAGCAGAACCAGTCTTCCATTCCTCATTTCATATGACCTCGTCTGCCTCCCAAATGTGGCTATGCTGCTGTTTAGAGATGCAGTCTGAGCACACATTCGTATCTGAACCATGCAACAGGCCAACATGTAAGACAACATCCTGAACTACAGACACATATTAGCCTAAGGATGCATCTTCGTCACATCCAGATCAGCATAACTTATTGCTGTCAAATGGTACAATACCACGCTCTCCATCTTTCCCCCAAACATGAACTCCTGCTGCTTCTCTTGCTTTTGATCTGCCCATCACACAGCCACAAGCTGGATCAGCTTCTTGATATGACAGAAGTGTTGATGTATTTGTGCAGTCAGACCAGAGAGCTCATCTGACTCACCTTCTGACCACAGGATTGCTAGATCTGATCCAAGGCAAGAGTCAGGAACATACAGATTAAGAAGGAAGACAAAGGGCAGCTGACAGGAGATAGCCACAGATAGTTAGGCAAGGTATAAAGTGAAACTGCATCTTAACATAGAGGCCATGGACAGGGTAGTAACAGATAGTCCAATATTTCAAAGAATATGAATCAATGAGCAAGAGCTTGTTGCCAAACATCTGCTAAGGTTTCCTGTGGTTTATCAAGAAACAGAATAAAAGTGGGAAAATGGCCACTAACTTGAAACTTTGTGTCCAAAGAAAAGCAAGGAAGCTGGTGAAGGGTCTAGAGAACAAGTCCTCTGAGGAACAGCCGACAGAACTGGGGTCGCTTAGCCTAGAGAAAAGAAGACTCAGGGAAAACCTTATCACTCTCTACAACCACCTGAAAGGAGGTTGCAGGGAGGTGGGGATTGGTCTCTTCTCCCAAGTAAGTGATAGAAAATGGAGTCAAGTTGGGCCAGGGGAGGTTTAGATTGGATATTAGGAAAAATTTCTTCACCGAAAGGGTTGTCAAGCATTGCAACAGGCTGCCCAGGGAAGTGGGGCAGTTGCCATCCCTGGAGATATTTAAAAGATGTGTCGATGTGGCACTTCGGAACATGGTTTAGTGGTGGACTTGGCAGTGCCAGGTTAACAACTGGACTTGATGACCTTAAAGGTCTTTTCCAACCTAAATGATTCTATGAAAATATCACTCCTTAATGACTTTAGTTAGCTTAAGATGACACACACTTCTCTAGAGACAGGCTATGGCCAAGGACCATACTAAAGCTGTTCAAAGCACATAATGACACTGACCTTTAAGCAGGAGCTATCTATCCTGTCCATAACTTTACATCTAGACTCACATCCCCATGGTGCCAAATAGTAAGAAATCAATCATGATTTTCAATCACCTTGGCTGAATTCACAACACCAAACTTGACCTTGCATACAAATTCTACAGATTCAAAATGGATTGGTCTCTTCATTTTCCTACTAGGAAAACCACTCCTTCCAAGATGATTGGAATCTGTTTGCTCTAACAAAATCTACTGAACTGTCTGTCAACCTCTCCTGAGCTGTTCTTGAAAGAGGATGTGTGAGATAGACTGGTTAAGGTAACTTCTGTAGCTGTAGGAATTACATTCAGGACTCAGCTGATTACTGTTTCCTTTCAGACAAAAGACAGCTTTCAACACCCACTAGCTTCCAGATGTTATATTTGGAAGCTTGAATGAAGATGCTGATAAGAGTGATTTGAATCTACCCCTTATTATTCTGTGGGACCTGTTACTACAGAACTCAGACAAGAAAAAGCCTATGCTGAAGGATCAAAATCTTACTCTTTTTCACACTGGGAATATCAGAAGCAGCAGCTGGCTAGAAAGCCTTAAATTAACTTAGGCTTCTGCTTCTTTGAATTGGACTGACCCTGAAAAAGAGCAGTAATGATGATCACCCAGAAAGATCTGAAATCTACCAAGATTATCTACAAAATAGGACTCTGCACACAGAAATTTTCCCTGAAAAGAGCTGATATGAATTCCAAGCCACCAGGTAGTTCCAGAGCAAACAGTTCCACTTAGGGGAAAGCTAGCCCCAGTTATGATAAAACTGAATAAATTCAAATCAGCCTGGGGAGTTCAGCCTCCTGCAAGTTCCTACCCTTTCAAGCGGTCTTCATTTAGTCTCTGTTGATCCTTCTAGCATAATGTCATGTAGCTAGTCACTGCTCATTGTTTACAGTTTAACCTACCACTAACAAGTCCAGAAAAGGGAAAAAATGGATCAGGACAAAGATCTGGATGGCTACGGCTTTAGGTCAGGTCACCAGAAAAGTCTTTATACAAAGCCTATACCACTCTGCCTAACAGGTGGAAGAAAGATCTGAAATCCACCTGGATTGCCAAGCTTTAACTAAAAACTGAGACTGAATGTGGACTGCTGTTGAGGTTCTGCAACAAACTTGCTACCAAACAGCTCATCACCCATCACCTTTGGCATTGACAAGACTGGTGCTGGGAGAACTTGCAAACAGGACTTTGCTGAATGCTGTTCCTCTTGTGACACCACTCTCTCTGACAGAATGGCAGCCACTGGCATGACGAGTTCTAAGACTCAGACATCACTGGCACAGACAGCCCAGAACCAGAAGAAAGATAGGTCGGATGTATGACATTTGAACACTGCCACTGGGACTTCTTCCAGGTCTGAAGTTGCAACAAAATTCAAACATTTTCCCAAATACAATAAGTGTATATGTGAAGCACACACATTGATGACATCTGAGGCTTCCATTAAATGCGTTTAAAAATACACTTTTTCATGTCTGTAAAATACAGGTACCATATAAGAGAATGAATATATCCTTTGGAGAACCACAAAGAAGTTAATGAAGGCCAGGACCCAAGACACAAGCAGAACTTCAGGAATCCCTGCGTGTTCTATCTACTTACATAAGAATGACACTTCCTTCAGCAACATGAATTGCCAGCCAGTACACATTTAGGATACACCTTTATCTTAAAACAGCAGTCTCAAATGTTAGTGTGTAACACTACATATCACTCACTTCCTCTATCTCCTTCACAGGCACAAGTGCAGCCTCAACCTTTGTGAATTTAATACCACAGAAAACCTAGAGATTCATGGGCACTATTAAAATACTGCCAGTTTTAAATCCACAAGTGAGAGACTGCATCCACTTTGTGGTAAACTTACTACAGGAGAACTATTTCACCTTCCAATGACATTAATGCTGAAGTTAACAGCTTGACTAGAATTTGGAATTGTATCTAGATGGCTGATGTGACTTGTAACAGCCATCTCTCCCTGCAATTAGCTGGGGAAGTCAAAGCCATTGGGATTCAAGGGAAGTCTCAGTGAAGGGCAGTCCTCTGATCTAGCTCCAGTTTGTACTGAGGGTTAGAATAACAGATGCTAGAGTAGAAACACGAATGAAAATACCACATGGCTGACATGCCTTCATTTTCTTTTCTCCTCCCCCTTTCAAAAAAAAAAAGAAAACTTGCAAAGGTGAGAGCTAAGAAAGTACTAGCTGTACAGTGTTTCCATGAGAAACATTAAGAACTGCATTAAAATGGCACATCTAGAATTATGCTACTTTGAAAGGCAGTTCTGACTTTACAGCCAAATTGAACAGATTCTTTTAACAGCTTAATTACATATTAAGCCTTTTAAAACAGCTTATGGGACCATGTCTTAAAGTACTAGGGAAATTTCTAGCCTTGTTGTCTAGTTTTGTGTCTAAACAAGCAATTTGATCACACACATTTCTTTCTACCATAGTACAGACATACATCATACCAAACATTAAACCAGCAGACCTTCCTTTGAAATACTTTAACCAGAGTATTTGAGGAAAGACCAATTATCTTCTGGGTCCCTTCCACACTAAGAGAACCTCACATTGGACTCATCCTGGGTTTTGTCACACTGTCTTCATTTCAGTGCAGCACATTGAGGTATTACACTCTCATACCGCTGGGCAGACAAAATTTCTGGGCAAATTTCAATATAGCCACAGTTAAACAATAAATAACAATATTCCTTTTATTGATTTAGACCCAAACATTCCTATTTGGTTACACAGACAAATGGATATTCAAAAAGTGGACTAATTACCTCTCAGAATCTCTATTTGGATATGATCTTGCAAGTGGTGATACTGCATGGCTAAGAACAATGTAGGCATAATCAAAAACTTGTTTCACTTGCATGGCACCGTAAGAACTTCTGCCAACGTCGTTTCCTGAAATAATGTGACAGTCATCAGATCATCTTTTTTTAAAATCAGTAACCAGAAAATCATTCATACTTAAAGCTCAGAAGGCTTAAATACAGCTTAACTCTGTTTGAACTGGTTAGCCCATCCTTCTCATATCAGGAACAACCAAGTATGCCTATCTCAATAAATGAAGCTAACCTTAGGAACAACACTTAATATTATGCATTCCATTTACCACTTAAAATACCTATGTACCAGCGCCTGAAAGAAACAGAACAGAGATCAGCTTAAAGCTCTTATATCTGCCTTTTAAGAGGGAACCTACCAAGTTTAAAGCATCATGTCTCACTTACCAGTAGAGTTTCTGCAGGCCAAATTCAGCTTAAAATTCCACTTGTGCAACCACATTATCTTCATAGGGCCAGGTATACTTACACCAACCCCTGCTTAATCTTATCAAACCTACAGATTAATAAACCAGCTCATACAGATTATTTGTCTCCACAGGATAAACCAGTTTGTCAAAATCTATCATAGAGGATTCCAGAAGCTTGTACAGCATTGTTTTTTGATCAAGTTAGTGGCACTTCTTGACTGCCCCTCTTTAAGCATGAGTGACACTTACAGAACTCCATCCAAATCCAGAGTCATGTGTGAGGAACTGCTGGAGTTAAGAACATGCTAAAGCTTCAGTATATCAGTGACAACGTACAAGCATTGGTCTCCCATTTGACACCTAGAAAGATCTTGCTCGTACTAGCAAGAATAAACATTTGGAGGTTCTTTGCAGATATATTTGGCACCAGACACCAAAGGTCCACTGTCACAGTTTAAGAAACACAAAGAAAACTTCCTTCAAATTGCATGTCTAAAATACAGACTAGATCTTGAGTGGGTAGAAAGCTGCTTACAGTAAAAAGTTCCCTCCTTCAGAATGATGCTTGAAATGCTGTGAGAACACTGGAAAGGGATGAACCACCAAACACATTTATTTTAAGCTTGAAAATCAGATCAGAGCCCATGAAGAGATTTTAATGAAAAATCTGCTTTGAAAATTGATAGGTATAGGACAGCATCTATCCTCTGGAGGACTGAATCCAATAAGGCTGAATTTTACTTTAGAGGAACCCTTCACTCACGGAAGTATTTTGTCTAGCAAGCCATTACAGACAAACATCCTAAGGTTTGCCACCCAAGTGAAAAAAAAAAAAAACAGCCTCAGCTTTACTACTTGACAACACATTTTAGTCCTTCAAGATTCTCCAGTCATAATGCTCATTTAACAGGAAATCATAATCAATGAAAACAGACTGGGAACATAAGAGCATTTTGGGAACACTGAATTTCTTCGTTAATTTATACAGTCAAAAAAAAGCTGATCAAGAAATACTTCCTGTTTACTGAAGCAACCAAGTAACTCATTCTGAATGCACTGCTGCAGTATCCAGCAGCTACTACACTCAAATCACAGAAGCCTCTCTAAATGACATATTTTCAATTGAAATTGGACTCTGTCCTTAAGTAGAAGCAGAGATCAATATGGGCCTAGGACAGAGAATCTGGGAAGAAACACATTGTAGTCAAGTTCAGAGCTGCACTACAAAGTAGCAGAGGACTTCACAAAAGACTTAGTCCAAAGGCAGCTGAATAGAGACCAAGGTACTTCAGTGGTCAAGAAATCAGAACACAAAAATGTTAATTCTACTAGAAGAACAAAGATTAATTTAGTACAGTTTTTTCCAGGGACAGAACACATTGTTGTATCCTACAACAATGCCACCTTCCACATAATGACATGCTAAACATATATACAAAAGAGAATTAAATTGAGAAGCAATACAGAAATGGAGTATATACAAGTGGCTAAACACACACAATTGCACCTACCACTAAATTAGAGTTCATCTGCAGTGGGACTTGATGATCTTAAGGGTCTTTTCCAACCTAAATGATTCTGTGATTCTATAAATTCACATAACAGGAATTAAGAATACACAATCTAATTGCATCAGTTTAGTCTAATCTGGTGCTAAACCAGCTACATTTGACATGCATCCTGCATGGAGCTACACCAAAACAAAGACACTGCTGCTAAACCATTGGTTAGACTTTTTGTCAGTTGTTGCCACCTCCACTGTCGTGCCAGCAAAAGAAACCATAAGCCTTCCCTAATCCACTTACGGCAAACTCAGGCAGTTTAGTTTAAACCACCAACGAAGTTGTGTATGAGTCTTGATTGAAGCAGATTTGAGAACAGAGGCAGGATAGCTCATGCCATAGCATGCCTAGGTTCCTGGATTGCCTCATTCTGCACCTGTAATTAGTTCATAAAAACGTCTGAATAAACAGTCTTATTCAATTATACAGTCTGCAGAGCTTCTGACTTGCACTGCAGCTGAAAAGCAGGTATGGAAGCCAAAGCTACTATGCAAGCTACTATGAACTGTACCAGTCAAGTCTGTATAGAGGTGGCCCTACCCAATCCAGTAAGCAGCATATTAAAGAAGCCAGAAGATCACATATTTGCACTTGTTGCTCTGTATACATTTTCTTCCAAGAGATCGTTCTCACTAGCAGATCACGTCTTGCATATCTGAGCATCCTTCTTTTGTCACAATCTACAGACTGATCAGTTAAAGCACGTAAGTCAAATGCTCTCACTCTTAAAAAAAAAAAATCATACTGACTTCAATCCCCAGAGGTACATTAGCAGATAACAATGGTGTGTGATTTCATGTATAATTCAATCCTCATTCTTTCTTACAAAGCCTTCATCCTTGAAGGAGCACATCTAGCATTTCCATCACTCGTTATCAGTATTACCACTCCTGTCAGGTGGCCTTCCATTACCTGAAGCAGTTTTAAGAACATGGCCTAGAAAGGTAAAGGTAAGACCATGAGCTAGGACTGAAGCAGATCCATTTATGTTAAGCTATTACCTAATAAGTACCTTTTTGCAACATTCAGCATTAAAGGAGTTCTTTCAGATGCTAACTTCAATGTATTTGGTATTTTTATGAATGCATATATTTTATATACACACACATATATTTGCACATTCTAATGACAAACAGCTGATATTGAAAAACTGCAATGAATAACTCTGAGCAGCCACTAAGGCTAGAATAGACAATCTCATTAGTTGTTGCCAATCTCAAATCTAATTACTTTCTGTATTTGTGACCTATCAAGATACAGAAGCAAGTAACATGAAGCATAATTAGTCCTGCAAGTTAAAGAGGATCTTTTCAAAGAAAATACACTGAATTTAGGGTTTAGAACTTTTGTTAGAGCCCATAGCAATTCAGAATGAAGAACAACCTTTTTCATGAAGAAAGCAGTACAGGTGGAACTCCAAGTTTTGAACTGCAATTTAGCTACTCTTGCCCACTGCCAATCTGAACCAAGATCAAAAACATTCCTGTTCTGAGCATCAGAATTACTGAAGGACCTTGATAATCACCTGATTCACAACAGCATAGAATAATAAACTTCCCTAACAACCTGCTGAATAATGCCAAGATATTTTTTTTTTTAAACCACAGATTAAATTTGTCACCTGCAACCAGAGTCACGTCTTCCAAGACAGGATACTGCTAGACCAGCTCTGCACAAACCTCTTCATCTACCCTGCTCTAACACGTCCCTGTGAACAGACTTCTCAGTGGCTGGCTTTGCAGTTCTCCTAAAGGAATGTTTTCACTTTTTATGCATCAAAGAAAGGACAACTGCTTTGAGAAATTGAAATGGTGGCAGCTACAAGATGTTTATAGAAACTCCCTTCTTTGGATGATGCTAAGGGAAAGATTTTCGTCTCATTACCCTGTCCTAGGACACTAAATCAAGATGAAGAACCTTAGGCTACATATGAAGAGCAAGTATAAACTACTACTTTAAAATGCATCACCAGCTAGATTAGTCTGGCATCTCAAATCTGGATTTCAACATGCTTCCCACTTTAAGTGTAGATTCCTGACATCTTTGTTGGAATCTTGGTTTTGAAATCACAGAAATTATAACCCTCTAACACTCAATAATACGTCTTTGAGAATCTCAGAGGAAACCCTACAGCACACAGCAGAATCTCAGCAAAACCCACCATGACCAATACAACAGGTTAAAGCCCATTCCTTCCAAATCTAGGAATTAATAGAAGGTACAACTGACTTAACACTTCCTTCTGATGACATCATCTGTTAGCAGACATCACCATTTCACACTGTAGAAAAAACAGTTCCTCCAACTTAAAGGAACTAATCCCAATGAACTTAATCCTGCTCCCTACAAGACTGTCTAAAGCTATTCTTATGCGTTACACCTTTCAGCATCCTATGGCTGAACTAGTGCATACACTCATACATATGAGGGACCTTTACACTACTTGAGAAATTCAAACACTTTTTCATCCCTGTATTTTTTTTGTCTGATTTCTGGATTAAGAAGTCACCCTTTTGAAGCCTTCTTCCAAGGTTTAACCAGAACTTTACAGAAAGCTGTGATGAGGCTAAAAAAAGGTTGCAAAAAAAAGATTAAATACTTGTGCACAAAGTGCATAAACTGGTTTGAGGGAAAAACACTACAGCAGCTTATGCTAACCAAAGTCAAAAAACATCTGTGTCCACTCTTTACCAAAATACTTGTTCCCATCTCCTCCACAGTACTGGCACTGACCCTCATGGAGTTAGACACTGAGTAGATCTGACCACAAACTAATCAAGTAGAGATGACTTGTCAACTGGGCAAGGACCTGAACCCTTGGCAAAGTTTTTTTTGTACTGGGACACAAGTAGTAACAGAACTAAAGTAATTAACAGAATTCTAGACATTATCTACATACACTTGACAGGTACTTTTAGATACTGTAGGAATATATGATTAAGTTTAGATCTAAGGAGGCTGTATTTCTGAGATCCGATTCAAAGAGCTATCCTATATGTTCTATATAATTTTTCTCCTACTTCCATCAGGCAAGTTCTGAAGCTCTGTAGTAGCCGCCAGAAAATATCCCTATGGGAAATAGGGGTCAGTTAACTTCAAGTTATTGTCAGCTTTCATTTCCTTTGCCAAAACACTATCTCCTGTAAGAATTACATTATCTTAGCCCATAGAACTTCATCTAAAATTTAGCTCTTACCAACTCACTGATAGCATATAACTAGACAACTTTCTTCTAAATTATAGTTTTTCACTTCTGCAAGATTTATGCTAGAAGGAGCCATTCAGAGACCCTACTGGACTTGCAATTTATTCTTTTTATCTCCTCTGAAGAATCATCGAAGACAAGTTTAACTATTAGCAGTGATTAAAACATTGTGCAGCATACATAATTTCTTCTCTTTCAGTCCTCAACAGATAGGAAGGGAGAGAACCGGAGGAGAGTAAAGGTTTTTGACTCTAAAGAAATGTGGCTCATGCTGCTACTCAAACGGGTCTTCAAGCAAGTAAGCACACAGCTACTGAAGGAAATCTCAACACCACAATGAAAGTACTGCAAAATCACACCTATGCCTGGCGAAGTACAAGAGTCATGATGGACACAAACTCAAAAGCTACAAACATATCAGAGATGTGGTCAGACAAATGAGTATCTTAGTTTGCAACCTCTTCTAGAGAACTATGAACATCCAGCATACTGAGCATTTAGAAAGATGCCAGACTTCAGCTCCTGATCCATGGTATTTGCTTTAAAAGTGCTCTACATAAGCAGTCTACCCACAAGACGTGACAGTATGGAGTTTGAGTGCCAATTACATTCTAGAAATACTAATGCTTAAGTCCAAATTAACTTAAAATTGACTTATTTAAAAAGCTGGTTTGGAATTTCAGCTACTTGTGACAGTCTAAATAGAATCCAAACTGAGTACTAAAAAGCTGGAAATTTTTTTCAGGAGCTCAGCCAAAATTAATCTTGATTACTTTGAAGGTTACTGAATCAAAACCAAATCTTAAAGAAGAAAAAAAGATTAAGATGGTTACTTTCAAAAGTACGTGCAACTAGAACTGGCATTCTCTAAAGGTCCCTGTGCAGCACAGAAGCCAGTTATGCAAAGCAGGCTCTTCACACCAACATCATAATACAGCTGCTCCCTTGCTACACATTCATGGATATACACCCATGTTTCTGTGCAGTCTCTAGAGCACCACCCTGGAGAACAGGTACCTCATCTGGGGGGTTTCCTCCCCATATGGTATAATTTATCTGAAATATGGCACCACAGACTGTGGCGAGAAAAAGCTACACCTTCTATTTTCACCCTGTCATAACGAACAACAGAGAGCTATTCATATTGACAAACCCCATTCCAGGATTTCCTGGACCGCTTTCTTTTGTTGCCCCTCAGCACTGGCAGGAAATCTTATTATACACTCAACACAGTTCTGAATCTCCAATGCTTTACATACCTGCATTCTTTGCATGCAATCCAGTTTACTCAGGCTACGAACCTTGGGACACTTCAGGTCCTTATCCCTTATCCCATCTCCATAACTACCTCAACACCAGCAAAGTCTCTTCTCTGCGCAGCTTCTTAACTCATTTGACCGACTTTAGGGACTCTAATGTAAGCTGTGGGAGCACAAGTAGAGCCAGAGCTCTGGAATATTGCAAGAAGTGTACAATCTTACCAGGCAGGAGAGGATCTTCAATACATAGCATGGATGGTCTGTACCCATTAGTCATGACTTTCATGATTTCTTCTTTGGCAATATAGGCACCTCCATTTTTTATTCTAATACCAGTTTTCAAGTAGTTAAAATTCCTTCCATAGAGTTCAAAAAATTCTATCAGAAGCATTCCAAGGTTTTCATCAGCTCTTCTGGCATCAATTCTTGGATGCAGCTGTGACACAGAATGGTTTTTAATTATTAAAAATTAATGCTTTTCAGACCATAACAAAGCATAACAAAAAGCTCTCATTTAAACAGCTGAGCACAGTGCCTTTACACAAGTCTGAATTGAGTCCTTAATTCTTCATGTACTTAAACCACTTTCACACAACCAACAGGGGGCAGCACTTCAGCAGTATCTGGAAGCCAAAGAATTCCTTCTTCCCTCCTTTTCCAGCTATTTGCAGATTAGTCAATTCTTTTCCCTAAGCCAAAAGCAATAAAGAAGTACTGCATACTACATTACAGATGAGCAACTGGAGTAATACATGGTTTTTCAAAGAAAATCCATCAGTCTTAATGTTTTCAGAAATGGGAGAGAATCTGTTCACCCCAATTGAGATACAGTTCTTTTCTCAATCCCCCCATATCACATACAGTATGCATAATCTACAGCAGTATTTCAATGAGTCATTAACAGCAGCAGGATATGTAGGTTTTTCCATTATCACAGCTGCTGAGAGACATCTAACATATCTCATCACACTTGTACAAAGCTTACTGTCATGAAAATGCATTGGAAGAAGTTATAACTCATTAGCTATTTCATTAATTACCTACAATATCTGCCAGGTTTAGGTATGCCAAAACCTAACCAACATATAATTAAAAAACAACCTGACTGTTTGATTTTGTAACTTTAATAAACACTGAAATCAACTACTCTGCACATTCAGTATCAGTAGCCTAGGAAGCAACAGACTTAATCTGCTAGTATGCAGTTTTACAAAACACAAGAAAGATGATTCAGGTACCAGAATAGGCTGCCCAGGAAGGCAGCATAACTCACATCACAGGCCCCAGTACAAAAAGCAATGCACAGCCTCCATGCTGTTCACAAGGCTCCTGCTGCTGTTTCAGTTCACACAGCAAACAAGTTCTTAGAGGTTTGAGAGGCAGTCCATAGAAGCTGCCAATGATCAAACACATAGGGCCATAACCATAAAGCTGTGCATTGCTAGGCAAGTCTAAAGAAACAGCACCACAACAGGGCATAAGTACATAAACCAAAATACTTTAAAGAACGCAAACAAAAAAGGAACAGACTTACCTGCAGGAAACTAATTGCCATTAAAATTAGGCTGTAAGAGCTAATTCCACCAGTAAAAACTTCATTCAAGTCCCTCTGAAGAAGGAACTGTTTTAATACTAAAATCAAGTAAGGCAGCAAGGAATATTTCTGCAAAGCAAAATAAGTCTTATAAATGACAGTGTCAACATTCCAAAACAAAGAACGAACTACACAGTCTCAACACAAGAAGATTCATCTTCTAATACAAAAAAGTTATTCAGTAGTGTGCTATAAAGTGCTTCCACAGGAAGAATGGAAACATGCTTTGTTAATTCTAGAAACAGAGGAACAGACTTCAACTCTTATTTGATCAAACAGCTTACATATCAAATTTATTTCCTCCCCCTAAACAGGAAGATTTTTATATCCTTCTTTGAATGCCAGTGTCACTCACAATCAAAGCTTTCCATCTAAACAGTACTTTTACTGCAGAGCATAAAAGTAAACTTCATTTTAAGTATGTAGTTACAGAAGAGTTGTTTAGCAAGAAAGTATTCATAATCAAGCATCACTTAAGTTCAAGGTAAGCAAAACTTGAACTGATGTGCTTCAGAAGCAAAGTTTAGTACCTATCTGCAGATCTAGATATGATTGTAGAAGTCCTTTCAGTGTACAGGTTTATCCTCACAAACACCTAGCACTCAAAGGCAACACTGAATAGACACCAATAGAAAATAAATTAAAATATCCATGCTTAATTAACGAAAATAGTCTTCAGCAATAGATCTTCAGAAATCTTAAGCCATACTAAAAAAAAGTTCGCTAAACATCTAACACATCCTTGGTAAGTGTTATAATATTCATTATGTAGTTGATACCTTCATGTATTCCTTGATAAATCGAGCTGCCTTCACACCAGTTTCTACATTAAAACTGATGTCAACTTTCACTTCTGTCTCCTGGTCAGTAAGTTTTATTATTGGTACCTGAAAAGATTAAAACAAGGTTTTATGAAGCCCCAGAAATGCAACACTGGTGTTATTCTTATTCACACATGGGATACTCACACATGGATACTATCAGTCCAAATTAATGCAACTATCAAGACAGGAAAACGTGTTTTTGAGCAAAGGTAACCCCAACTTGACTGACAAGCAAACAGTTTTTAGTGAGATGATTAAAAACATGGGCAATGTCTGATCACATTAACATATGGTCACTCATGTACTGTCCCATAGCTATTAGACATCTGCCTTCGTAGCTGCAATATCACTGTTTTGTAAGACAACTAAATTTACTTAATTTAATGACTCACTGCTGTTAATAGGAGACATTCTACTCATAACCTGTGGGAACTGCATTCCTCTGACCCAGCACTGCACCATTCACTTGCTAAATTGAGAGAAGACTAGCCTAGCAGAAAAAATAAAGCACTGTCTGTTGGTTTATCAAGCTGAACTGGTTCACTGTAGAGTCAAATGAAAGCCAGAATGGATCAAAGCAAAGCAGGAGGAGCAGCCTTGCCTCTTCTGGCAGCAATAAATTATTACAGGACTACTGAATATGTAGTTCAGTCTCACACCACCACCTTGAAGGCAATATCCTACAAAATGGTCTTACAATCATAACTTAAACTTCAGCTAATAACATTTATTTTAAATTGAACTTCTTGTATGTTTAATCTGAAATAGAAAACAAAAAAGAGCAGAAGTATAGCATCATTCATACCAAAAGCAGAAGGTATAAAATAAGAACAGCTAGTAAAATTGAGAAGCCTAGCCTAGTGCCATTTTCCATCACTAACTGGTATCACCGATTGTGAAAATCCCACTCATTCTCAGGTAAACCAAAGATTACCAGAGTTACTGTTACAAACTGCTACTCCAACAGAAGCACCGGAATCTTCTGGACCTAAAAGTGTCACCCTATCTCAGAGAGCAGAAGACGCAATAGCTTGCTGATAGAAGCTTGGAATACTCTGCTCCTGGAGAAAACACCACTTGCTCAGTAACATAAAATTCTCTTAGTATATTCAATGTGATCCATTAGGCTTACAAGACAGATGCAAGAGATACTACATATCAGTTTCACAAATGAAATAAAGCTCTTAAGTAGCATATTTTGGAGGCGAAAAACAAATGTCAGGTTTGGAACACTTCACTATGTCATCAGAAACAAGACAACCTGAAAAATCAGGGTTTCAAGCTAGACAGTTCTAGTTACTGGCCTCTGGCTAAACAAAGTCCTCTCGAAGGTCAGTGGAAAAACATTATACAAATAGTTAACTTATTTTACTAGATATTTTGCAAATACTGACTTTTAGATCTTTATTGACAATGCAAGCATAAAGTATCACCTACCAGCAAATACCATACACAGAATCACCATTGTCCATGTAAAACACTGAGTACTATTGCTAAGCACACACACATTCTACTAAAATATTGCACAGAGCAAAACACTGTGCTTAAGACATCATTTGCTTCATGAATTAAGAACAGTTTTTATCACCAATATCTTAAGGGGTCTAAAAGCTTTTCAGTTCAGTATTCCAAAGACTATTACTTACCGTAGCTTTATCAAGTACTTTAATGGAATACGGCTCAGCCACGTTGTGTTTTCTTAGTGCTTGCTCCAGCAGCTGTAAAGGGGGTCGCTCCCATTTCCCAAAAACAACTAGATCAATATCACTAGACAAAAAGAACACAGCTTTAGATCCATTAAGACCAAAGCATAATACTCCACCAAAAACACAGTGAAATTGGCATTCTACATATTAGAAGTCCTCCAGGGTGACTATTTTGCAACTTTTAATCTAGGTTCCCCAAAAGCTTACTTTAGCAACATTAAGTAAGAGATAGTCTGGTGCCCTTTAGGACCTAAAGTAGGATTCTAAAGTAGGATTCCTTCCAGTTCTCTGACAAGTTCTTTGAGCTCCTCCCCTTTTACCTTTATTGCTCCCTCCCCTGATTTCCACAGCCCAATCCCATCCCTCATCAACCCATGTTGACAGGCATGTTAATAGTCCAAACAATTTTTATCAGCAACTGTTATTCATTGAAATGAATTTCCAGTGCTTTCCTACTGAAAAATTAGTTGATGTAAAGACAACATAGCTACACAGGCTTTCCACATCCATCTATTGAACCATTAAGCAATACAAAACATTAAGTAAGACGTTTTGCTCTCCAAAAAAATGGGAAAACACAGCTGTGACAACTCTTCTGACTTTGCACAGTAACTCTGTGTTAAGTGACACACTCAGTAATTCACCTTAATTAACAAAACACAATATTTACACAAGAAATACTAAACATTCGATTTCATCATATCTTGAAAACAAAGGGCCAAAGCCTAACCCCAGACACATGGAACAAAAGGTGATTCACCAAAGAATCAGTAAGTACCTACAGCAGTACAATGATATATCAAATACTTATCTCAAATCTGTAAGTTCAAAAGCTCTCCCCTTTGTTACATGGGACATTTGGCAAAAATTTTACTGGAAGTTTGATAGGTTTACACATTCCAGTCTAAATTCCCCTTTAAAATTAACCATTCTTCTAAAAGACAAGCTTTTATACAAAAAGTAAACTTACTTACCTAGTTGGAAGATAAAGCCCTGTACTAAAGCTGCCAAATATCTGGACCTGAAAAAAAAACCCCACACCAGTGAAGTACCTTGTAATTATGAACATTCATTTCACTTTCACAAGACTTAAGATTTTTCTGGACCTGTTCAGGATATTGCTCAGTAAAAATGTTATTGAACTAACTTTACCACTTACTCTGTTAAGCCTGCACCAATACACCTTCTCTTATAGATGCAACTTTAGAGGAAATAGTATTTTTTTTAAACACGAAATGACTACCAATCCTGCTAGCAGCAGAGCCTAAGCTTCAGAAACAAATCCCTTTCACTACTGATTTCCAGTTTGACAGAAGTATAAGCTGTTATAAATTTCCTTCCTTCCTCATAGGACAGCTTTACTGAAATTGGAAGAGTTTAAGGGAAGTATTTTTCCAATTTTTTTTTTGTTTAAAAATCAGCAAGCGCATCTAAACATATAATTCAGAGAAACAGGAACATTCCAGCTTTTACAGTAAGGATAACTAAGAAATTGTGGTAGGTGTTTATGTGTAGAAGAGAAGGTATCATAGAATGGTTTAAGTTGGAATGGACCTTAAAAGATCATCAAGTTCCACCCCCCCTGCCATAAGCAAGGACACCTCCCCCTAGACCAGGTTGCCCAAGGCCACATCCAGCCTGGCCTTGAACACCTCCAGGGATGGGGCCTCAACAACCTCTCTGGGCAACCTGTTCCAGTGCCTTACCACCCTCAAAGTGAAAAACTTCTTCCTAATGTTTAATCTAAACCTGCCCTCTTCCAGTTGAACAGCCCCAACTCTCTCAGCCTCTCCTCATAGGAGAGATGCTCCAGCCCTCGGATCATCCTCATGGCTCTCCTCTGCACGCGCTCCAGCAGGTCCATGTCCTTCTTATGTTGGGGACTCCAGAGCTGGATGCAGTACTGCAGGTGGGGTCTCATGAGAGTGGAGTAGAGGGGCAGAATCACCTCCTTTGACCTGCTGACCACATTTCTTCTGATGCAGCCCAGGATCCGGTTGGCCTTCTGGGCTGCAATCGCACATTGCTGGCTCATGCTGAGCTTCTCAGTCAGCACCCCCAGGTCCTTCTCCTCAGGGCTGCTCTCCAGCCATTCCCTGCTGAGCCTGTATTTGTACTTGGGATTGCCCCAACCCAGATGCAGGACCTTGCACTTGGCCTTGTTGAACTGCACGAGGTTGGCTTGGGCCCACCTCTCCAGCCTGTCCAGGTACCTCCTGGATGGCATCCCTCCCCTCCAGCGTGTCAACCTCACCAAACAGCTTGGTATGCCTAAGACACATTCACAGTCTGCAAATACTTTTAGTATGTTTCCAATCTCAAAAACTGAGACATTGTTTCCCCTCTGTTACAGCAGAGCAAAATTGACAAGTTCACATCTTTGCAGTGACCTGTGAAAAGGCTGGACAACACTGGGCCATTTCAATGTTTATACCTGTTCCCACAAGCTAGAAAAATGTTATTACTAAGGAAAATTGCAGGTGAGGATGACTTAGATGACCTTAACAATATCTTTAGATCAGTACTGTCGCCAAAGACCTCACTCTGTCATGGAAGGCTACGAAATCACTGTTCTAAAATGTTTTTCTGCTTGTTAATGACAATGCTGCTATCTGGTAATCAGAAAGGTGATGCAGAGATACAGTTTACATTTAAATCCTTCTGGATATTTTTTGTTTGGAGGAAACTTACTCTTTGGGTAATAAAGAGTTTAAAAATACAACTTTGGTTGCAAGTTATCTCAGGAGTCAAGTCAAATTTTCCCACTAAAGTAGGGCTAAAGCAATTCCCTGAATGTCAAATTTGTGAAGAGCTCAAAAAATTCTGGGGTTTTTAACTGCTTTTTTGTAAAATATTTGTATTTACAACTATCCACAGAGTCAGGAGTCCTTGCAGAAATGGATACGTAGGTACTCAGTCTAACTTTAATATTCAAAATTAAGTTATGCAGAGACAAGTAATTTCATAAGCTTTTACTTTAAGAAATGCACTTCCTGAAGTGGACAGTTCTTCACTTCCCCAGTTCTCAAAATGAAAAAAATTATCAGTAGCCTTCATTAACCTGAAATCTAGGTTTTAAATTTCCTCTGCCTTCTAAAATAAACTGCCAAGTACTGCTAGAGCTGGAATATTAAGTCAATTGCCTTAAGACTGAAATCTTGTCTGTTCATTTCTAAAACACAGAAAGATAATAGCAAGGTTAAGTGAACCGAGGTCTACAATTTACTAGAGAAGCAAATCAACACTTGAGTTACGCTCACATCAGCTGTAGGCCAAAGATCTTTGATGACCGTTTCTATTCGTTTCACCACTTCTCTTCTCATAGCTGCTTCTTCAGGACGAGGGGACATGAAGTCATAGAAGTCAATTATTTCTTCATGTAGTCTAAAGGAGAAAGTAGCATCAGTTATAATGACTATTTAACTATTACAATAAATTTCAACAAAAACAGATGATAGGTTTTATTTAATATGGCCATTTAACCAAAACCAACAGTACTTTCAAGAAAGGTGAATAAGGCTTTCAGATAGGAAACTGGAGGGCTTGGGGCACATATATTCATACCTGATTTTCAAGGCAGCACCTCACAGTAATTTCAACAATACCTACACACCAACCCTCAACACATTACCAGAACGCTAAAGATGTCAAAAGACACAGGATGCAGACACTAGTAGATATTCACTAACCTTCTTACCGGCTCAACAGTGAGGATCAAATTCAATTCCTGATTCCCAAAGATTATTTTCCTTAAAAACAAAGCATAGTCTTAAAAACTATGCAATGATCCAAACATGAAACAGCAAAAGAACAATTAAAATCTTCAAGCAGATTTATTCTTCCAGGGTCTCTTTCTTCTGTGTATATGGAAGTTTACACAGACTTGGAAACAGGCCACTAGCATTAATGAGTTTTTGTAGAGGATAAGAGGGACATTTGAGTATTCCTTGATGTGAAAACGTCCACTTTGGCAAACGGGGATTCCTTTGACCACTCAAAGCCCTTTATTAGCCATTCATTCATATAGGAAGTGACCTTCCACCTGAACTACTCAGAGTGAGAATGTGTTAAATATACTCTCAAGTGTAAAGTACATTAATACTAGTGGTACATGAAGAAACTGGATCTTTTACACCTATTAAGACCTTTTGTTTCCCGTCTCCCAATACTATAGAACACTTGCTGCCAAATTTGAAAGATCAATTTGAATTTTAAGGTGAATGTCATGTTTGCTTTCAATGGAAAAGCATCAAGCCAAGCCAAACAAAAAAAAAATCAATTTCTTAAACAGGACAGTAATAACTACTGCTGTGATATTTTACAAAAAACATTTTTTTGATGTTGACATGTTTCTAAGATTTCTCTCTAATTCAAGAAATGTATCAACATTGTAGTGAAATCCAAATACTGTCCTAAAAAAAAAAAATCATGTTCAAGCCTTAGTTAACATACTTAGGCTTTCAAAAGGAAAATTTTATATTTTTCTAGTAAAACTTTTAAGCATTCTCCCAAGGCTTTTGCAACTCATTTTACTAGAAAATTTCCCCTCTAACAGATAGCCTCCAACAGACCATATGCCAAACTTTTCAGTGTCAGGATGCCGTTCCATACCCAAAGAAATTTTAGCAGCAAAGCACTAAGATACTTCTAAGAACCATACATGTTCACAGTTACTGTTTCAACTTTCCCTTATCTTAAACTGGGCCTGGATCCACAATTGAACATTTAACTACACAGCCAATTTATCAACTAAACTTCTCAATTTGTTGATAAATTTACTTGATTTCCAAACTCAAAGCAAGACAGAAGGTACAAATTAACATGCTCCTACTTTGCTTCTAGAAAGCATGCTTTTTTTTTTTTCCCCTCCCTCTCCAAGATGACAAGACATATGAAGAAAATACTTGAATATACCTAACAGCAGTGGGGCCAAACTAAAGACTTCACATTGTCCTGCTTATAAAAAAAAATCAGCGGTAGGCAGATACTGGGTGAAAGCAAAAAAGGACAAACAGTTATCCAATTCCCTCGCAGCAATCCTTCCAAGCCTCCAGTATTTTTGTGTCTTAGCTCAAAGGACTTTTCTTCCACTGATTTTTCCAGGTCTTTTTAGCCAATTTATGCTTTTGTCATTCATGGCATTCTATGAGAATTTAAGCATGCATCAGAATGAAGAAGTGTTTTATTCTAAAGTGCTGCCTGTTAATTATTTTATTTGATGCTCTTTCTTGGGAGAAAAAAAAGAGTTATTATTAGCAGTTCATCTCCAAACATAACACTTCTCAGGCTCTCAATTCATATCTACTTGTCTCTATCCACCAGATCTTTTTCAAGCTAGCAATCCTCATCTGTTTTTTCTCTTTTCTTACACAGGAGCAAGTCCAAAGTTTGATCACTGCTAACCTTCTTCAGCCTGTTTTCAGTTGCACCATGTTTTCTGACAGGTGGCCACAAACACAGAGTCAATACAAAATTACACCACTCATCCATAACACACCTGTTTTCATTTTATTGTCCATGTCTTTGCAAAGATTGCTGCTAAGTGCTATTTGAGGATATCTGAGCTTTTTAAAAGAAACCATTATGAAGGAGCTTCGAGGTGTTTTCTGAACAATAACCACCAACATAAAGCCCACCCACTGGGTATATTCAGCCTGAATTATTTTTCTTCAGATTCATGATTCCGTATTTACTAGAATTAAATCTTATCAGCAATTTTATAACCTAATGAACAATGCACTCCCACTGCGACTGTCCGCAGTCAACTCTAGCTTTCTATTATCCTTTCTATCCTTTTCTCATTCATTTCTTCCCTCCAGGTATTTATGAATATATCAAGCAGCAGAGTCTTGAGTAATTCCACTGGTAACCTTCCTTTATTAAAGTAAATAGTTTATCCCTTCTTTTGGTTACTTCTAAGCAGTTAACACCTAAGTCCAGCAAACCTGTGACTGTTCAGTTTTTATAAAGTCTTCAAAAAGGAATCTCAAACATTATTCTGAAAAAAATCCAACAGTTCTGTGTTATCAGACTGACTACAGGAATAAGGAAATGAGACCTGTGAGACACAACTACCTTTATCACAGCATGCTCTAGCCCCTTTCTGTTTACACACACAAATAAGCTCTGTTTTGTTATGGTGTCAACCCCATTCAACCACTTCAGGAGATCAAAACATTCCTGGAAAAAAAAAGTGTTTACAGTAGCCATCCCATATTAGGGAAGGAGGAGAATAAAAGGGGTCTCAGCCCTGCACACTGCAGCCTCTATCACACACAGCGTAGTCTTTCAAAAGCAGCTCCTAATGTGTCAGCAACATCAGAAAAACAGCAAGCACACAAGCACTCCCTCACTTCAATGACCCACTGAGTTTCTGTTCATATGATTAACACTGTCACAATTCTTAATCATATCAGAAAATACTCAAAAGAATACCACCCATCACTAGTCTACATTTCCTTCCCTACA
>NW_009648061.1:5493154-5504274 GCF_000708025.1 Charadrius vociferus
TCCCTACACTTTCCTAATCTACTCTTTAAGAAGTCAGCGTCATATTTTCTTGCTGTGGCAAAGCAGCACTTCATTTAATGCTTCAGTTTGCACAGGACAACAGCACAAAAGCTAGATAATCAAAACTCATTTAAAGTTCAAACCATACGCCGTGGTTTCATGGTTAAGTTCCTCTGGAATTCTTCAGCATATATCCCCAGACATGGCTGTACAATAGTATCATTCTGCTGCTGGATTTAAATTCTCCTTACTGAAATTTAAAATGACAGTTGCCTGGAATCAAAGAAAGTTCTGGTGAGAAGTCTCTTAAGCCCTTCTCTGACAAAAAGCAATGCAATGAGTTTGCTTCGTTTTTACTACACAATCTGACTTCTCCTTAGTGTCCTTTCATGTCTCTTTCTATAAGCCATATGACTTGCCAGTGACTCTGGCAAGTTTCTTGCTTTTGATGTGCAAGGTTTTCAGGTTTTAATTCACTTAGCAAACCAGTTCTCAAACCCACTGTCTTAACAGACTTCTATTTTGTTTGCTCTTTCCAGTTTTCCCTCATTCAATAGCTTCTACTTCTCAGATAACACCATCTTCCTGGTCTACGTCCCTCTGGATAGGAGCCACATCAGCTCCACATCACAGTCAGCATATGACAACACAAACAACTTAATATAGCATTTTCAAAGCCCTTTTGGCTTCCAACTGAAGAAGCTTCTCAAGACTGAGATGCTTTTTTAAGATTTAATATTACTGTAGTTTACACTTTTCTAAACATCTTTGCTCAGACAAGGTTCCTGGAACAGTCACAAAAAAGCAGCTCTGATATACATAAAACAAGATGCTGTATGCTGCTCAGGACTAATCTCAGAGTAACTTCTCTACTAGCTGAAGGAATAATTTGGTGTCTGAAAAAACAGATCACAACAGGATATTCACTCAGCCAATACAGGGAGAGTTTTCAGTTAAGTATTTTGCCCATTTATCCTCTATGATCTTCAGAAGCACTTGTTACCTCTTAAGTCAGGACTGCGACAGTATCTTTCATTACAAACAGAATTTCAATTTGCAGCACATGATGTACATGCAAATATAAGTAACAACTTTTTTTAAAAAAAACCCTGAACTTCCTTCAACATATAGCACAAATCAAATCAGTTCTCTCAATCTCCTTCTGGCTTCTCAAAGAATTTGGGCTCCAGCAGCATCCCAGCACCTGGCTATCTTCTATCATATTTTAAAGATGCCTATTATACTACTCTCCTAGCAAGGACAAGCACTTGAATTTACTTTTTCACAAGGCAGTTTCACTATATTTATAGAAATGCTGGGAACAAAACTTGTTGGTGAGATATAACTGTACTCTTAATGCAAGGTGGAAAAGATAAGAACATAGGGATGCAGAAGAGAGGCTACCTGTACTTGCTACACTATTCAGCTTGCTAATTTTAACTGCCTGGAAGAACCTACCATTCACTAATGCTATTACTGCACAGTAAACATCTGCTGCTTACAGGCTGAACCATGCAACAGAACTGACACCTTTTGTTTACCAAAAAAATTGTCCCTTTTACCTTTTTGGAAAGGCAGACACACTAGTTCTAGTCTTCAGGTTAAAATAATATTCAGGAGACATTCTCAGACTTTTCTAACGGTTTTCCTTAAAGGCAGGTTTCTAAGAAAGGAGATCATTTACTTTACTCGTCATTTGCTGTATTTACAACTATTATTATATATAACATTGACTTGTTACCTCAAGGGCTAACTTCAATGCAATGAAATGAAACTCTCAAACAGCATCTACAAACTAGAAGGTGAATGAAAAGCTACAGAGACTTTGTTCCCTCAAGTAAGCATCCTGTTTCTTTTCAACATCATGTCTACACTACTAAACACATTAATTTATTCTTAAAGGAACGGATAGAAACATTACTGCATCATTTACATGGAACAACTGATTCTTTTTAAAAACAAGTAAAGAATATTTTTCTAACTGAAAAGTCTAATATCAGCCAAGAATCCTTATTAAAAGGAAAGAATACATGCCACAATCAAAGCCTGTGGGTGAAACACAAGGGGTGAGTAGGAAGGTAAAGGAAGGTAAAGAAATGGGGAGGCACAGGCAGCATTTCAACAGAAGCTTTGTTGAAATAAAGGTTACAAATAACAGGACATGTTCTTTTACAAATAACAGGATATGTTCTTTCAATGAAATATGAACTCTAAAACATGCCTGAGGACTTCGCTTTCTCAAGATTAAATGGTGAAAAGCCCAGCAGCCATCAAGCGTATTTTGGAAATCTGTTACATCTTCACCTACAACTACTACAAAGCACAACTGCATTACCGTGGAAATGCAGGTGAAATCTCACACTACAACAATCAAATGTATTCAATAGTTGAAACCAGTGTTGCAGCTTAAAACTCGGGAACACAGTTTAGTGAAATAAAGGAGAATAATTATATACAATTGAAAGCAATAATATACTCTGAGATACAGATTTTTCCCAAAATTATCTAAGATTAAGACATCTGCAAAAGTAGAAAAAAAAAAAAAGAACTATGACTGAGGAGATGAACTCACAATTCTTCTCTTCCCATCCCACTCTCAACATCCATCAGGTGCCTTCACTTTTGTACACCAGTCCTCCTCACTACCAGTAACACTCAGGTAATAGTATTCTATGCCCTATGCAATGTTCCAGGCTTACAGATGAGAGAAACTATGAAATCAGAGTGCTGTGCTCACAGACTGTACTACTGCACCAAATCCGTCTCATATTACTACATAATTCAGACAGCAATTATCTTTGTCACTGTAACTGTGTGGAAGGCAGCAAACTCTAAGACTGGCAGAATAAAAAAAAAAATCTCAACTATACAGAATATGAATCAGTGCTGTGAAATGTTTTACAGGTAGGTACCCTAAATAGTAAATTCAAATAAGAATCAAGCTTACTTTGCCAGTTAGCTATTAAGGAGAGAATGGAAGAATAATAGTACTTTTTTTTTCCTCATCCACAGAACAAAGAGGATACCTTATAAAATATATTGTACCTTTTCCACAAGAGATTGTATTGTTCATATGTCCTCTCTAAGCCTTCTTTTTGCCCCACACTCTTGCACATCAGAGTCGGTCCTAATTTTAGATTGAGTTTCTAGCTAATTAGATTTTAACTCAGGAGCACTTGACAGTTCACACACTCAAGAAACTAAGCTTGTTGGATTGATTTATACTGCAAATTTCCAGACTCAAGTAACAGAACTTGTTTGCATTTTGGAAGAGAAAAAGAATCCAAAACGAATCTATTTTTGCAAACTATGTCAACTCAACCAATTACCTCATTAATGGCTGAATGTACTTTGAAAAAGTTGCACTATAAAAACCTAGAAAAGAAACCGATATATATCTCCAAGTTAATTCATGGCAAAATAGATCCACTTCATAAGCTTCTGAACAGCTGTACATAACTCATGACTTAGGCTGCTGGACTTCACCACAACACCAAGAAAACATCACATTATTATTTTATTGCATCAGTGAAGGAGCATACCATATGTTAAACCTTGGAACTGAATCAGCAAGCTCGCTATGCCAATAAATAAAACCGCTAAACACTGAAATTCCTGTCTTAACGCTATTCTTTTCCAAATGCCCAAAGATAGCAAGTGATTAAAATCCCAGACAAGTCAGAAAGGTTGCAACAGCAAGAACACATTCGTGATGAGAGACTAATTATGCCCATGTAGATCAGGTATGCACTACACCATGTTAGCCCCTGAAACATTTAAGAGAAGCAACTCTTGCAATCTCAAGCAGCCGAGTCTCATTCAAAATGCCTCCTTCAAAGCACCACTAGCAGCAAACCCTGCACATTCAAAGCCAGTATCTCTGCAAGGCAACAAAAGCTAGAAAAACATGTGCTGGATTTAAGTACTGCTGCAGTGCTCCATATAAAAGAGGAAGCTTCTTAATTTAAGAACATCAACCAAAAGAATAAAGTGTTTCAGAGACTATTAAAGATAGCACACTGGTTGTTTAGCAAAAGCTTGCATCACTAATCAGATTTTAGGGAGAAAAAAGAGCTTCTACTACCTTGTCACAGGATTCCATCAGAAGATGTCTTCAGAAACCCTGAAGTCATGTACAAAGCAGGAAAAGAGGATTGGAAGATTAAGGATATCAAAAAGGATTATAAGGAACAACTTAACAAGATGCAAACCTACACTTGAGAAAGGATAAACTAGCTCAGGAGCCCGAAAATCTGCTTCTGTTAAGTGAATTAAGTGATCAGAACAGAGAAAGTTAAGTGATCACAATGCATGACAAGTAGAGAACAAGTATTTTTCTTTTTTTATCCCTCAGATGTTTTCCTGATCCCTAACTATACAGGGAGAATTTGTCCCAAACCGACTTTTTAGTAAAAAATACTTCACAGCAAAATCTATTCCTGGTAATTTGTTATTCACCAAAAGCAGCACTCACTTGATACCACATTTGTATCAGAAGAACATTAAGCAGCAATCTTTTTTTTTTTTATTTAAAAGCATTAGTTTCGACATTCATAATAGTCAAACTAGTCAAAAGTAGAACCAATGCAACACATGAATAGTTATGACTATATCAAGATGTCAACATAGCCTTCGGAAGTGGAGGTAGTGTCTTAAAGAAAACCATTAGGAATTATTTGCAAGAATCAGTCAACCACAAAGGAAATCCTGTTATCTACTTGGATTTCCAAATGGCATTTGATAATGGTCCCAAATGTCCTCATGAAGACTTACAAAGAAAGTAAGCTGACATAGGATGAGAGGGAAGGCCTTCACATAGACAAAGAACTTTTTTAACAAAAAAGCAAGGAGGTGGAACTCTTAGTTTCCATATTGAAGGAAGGTCACCAGTGAAGCCCCAAAGTGCCCTATGCTAGTCAACATCCTCCTAAATGATCTGGCCAAGGGGACAAATAGTAAAGCAGAGAAGTCTGAGTCTGCAAGGCTATCTAGAATAAGCCAGCTTAAGAATTGCAGATAGACATTAAAATACAGACTGCACAATGAAGTAGCAGGTAGAATTCGAGACAGGATAAATATAAGCACAACAGAGGCATATAAGAATATTCTATCTTTACAAAGATGATTGCATCTTTGGGGGTCTGCAGCAGCTCTAAACACTGAGGGATCAAGATCTTGAAAGAAGAGTCCTTAAGAGGTCTGTTCAATACTCAGTAGCCAAAATGAACAGGCAAGGCCCATGTTAGTAATCAGGAAACAAAGTAAAAGATAGAACAAGATAGCCCAAGATGTAGGAATACTGTGACACTATCGCACACAGGTCTGGTTTGTACAAGGCCCAAAGATACAACAGAACTGTAAAGCATACAGAGGTGATAAACATCAAGAGGCTGGAAACTGCTTCAATAGAAGGAATGATTAAACAGACTAGAAAACAAACTACTGTCAGGTGATTCAACTTTTGCCTTCTCTCTTTCAAGTCAGCTGCAAAGACCACTTATGAATTGACTCATTAATGAACAGACCTGTGGCTGGCAGAAACTGCAACCCTAGTGACAGCCTCAGAACAAAAGAAAGAAAAAAAAAACGATCTTTACATAATGCATAGCTTAACTGAGTAACACCTTGCCACAGGACACTGCTGATCCCAGAAGCTCATGCCAGCCCAAAATGAGATGAGATAAATTCATACATAAAATCCACAATAAGCTTAACAATGCACTGCATGTAGCCCAGGTAGTCTGAGAACTATAGATCGCTGAAATCTGAGAGATTATTCCAGGAAACATCACCACAGGCCCATGTTGATATAGTCTTCTCCCAACATTTGGCATTGACCTCTAATGGTCTCACCCAGTACAGCTGTTTATGGTCTTGGTGCCAATTATCTCTACTGCCAAAGCCTAACAACTGTGAAAAGCATCATGAAGCTGATGCCAGGATTAAACTGCTCCAAACATGTCCCATTCTCCTTTACACACAGATGTCAGCACCTGTCATGCAAAGCCTTCTCGTGTTTTACTACCGTAGTTCAACCTTTCTGACCTCTAGTAGTACATTCTCTCGCAAGCCTACTGCTGCCAAAATATTCCTTTCATTCCACTACCGAAAGCATCAGTCTCTACTCGACACTAGGCATCCACTTTACAAGGAAACTTTGAGCTTTACCTACTCTAGTCAACTTAGTCGACCACAAAAAAAAAAATGTTCTGTTCTTTTGACAATTCATCCAGCAGCTACCCTTGAACTCTGCTGCATACCAACCTTTAGGCACAAAAGCAACCAGTTCAACCATATCCTGAGGCTCTCTCAAGTCTCTCTCCAGACATTTACTATGACTAACAGGCAACTACTCCTGCCCTCCTCCTTGCACACTACAGTATATACTGCCTAGTTCTGCCCTGATCCTAAAGCAAGATGAAACAAGAATTGAGTATACATTGCAGCACTGCCTGCCTCTTACATTAAGACCTTCACTACAGGTATCCACCTAACATTGCAGATAACAGACACTAAAGATTTAACAGATGAAGCATAGTCCATTGTGTTGATTCTTTACTAGAAGGTATTAGATCAAGAGAGCACTGTTAAGGACAGCAAGGAGTTAGAATACCACCCTTGGGAAACCCTTAAAGCCCTTACAAGTGCTGGACACCCCCATGCAGATGGTAAAGGCTTCACAGAGTTTCCAAAGTTTGCATTTTTTCAGATCAGCCAAAGTACAAGAAAATAAAATCTGCAAAAGAGGCTGACAATGTGGCATCCCTACACATTAATTTGCATTGTCCAGCTCTGACAGGAGCATAATAAGCAGCAAGGGTTCACAAATATGGAACTAGAGCTATAGAAGATCCTGAATGTGATGCATTTTTAATAGTGCATTGCACAAAACCCAGTAACTGTATTTATCTTGGTCAAAGTTCAGCAATATATCATAAAAGCAAAACACCCAGTAAGACTGGAATTAGAAACACTTCAGCATACAGGTGAAGAAATAAACAAAACCTAATACAGACTTAGCATATATAGCAACACTACCACATCTGAGTAACCACAGAAATGAATGTCCGGATATCACTTTTGGTACACAGTATCCTTCAGCTGTAAACTGGTGAACACTGAAGCAAGTCTTCTAGGGAAGCATCGTTGTAAGTTTACCTTGCTTATGAGAACTCTCCCCAGGTATCTGCTACGGTCACCAAACCATGCTGGCCTGAACGCTCCTTCAGCCTAACCAAATGTGGAGGTTTTTGTGCTCTTGTGCTCTACAACAGAAGTTTTGTGTCATATCAAGAGATGGTTAAAGACAACAGCATGGAGGGGGAAAAATGAATGCAGTAAATAATCAGATGTTATGCAATGCTAATTAGTCTGGGCAAAGCACCATTCCAAAGTATCATAACACTTCTGGTATCCACACTAATCGTCAACAAGCCAGTTCTGTTGTTTCTGCACCGCACTGTAATGTACCAAGCAGATATGCAAGGTATTTCAGCACTAATCTCATTCAACATCTATAATTAATCTGAAAACTTCATTCAAAGTATTAAGCAGAACAGGCTCATATTGTTAAAAATGCCTTAATTCTTTACTTTGTTAACTTCATATTAAGAAGCAGAAGAATCAAATCAGCTACAATTTTATACTACTCATAAGCTATTAGCTACATCTTAAGAGAAAGTGACCTATTAGCTCTGTACCCAAGCAATATAAACCTAGCAGTAGAGTCCTTAGTAAAAACTTTACAATAGCTTGATTCCAATTTGATACGCACTTTTAAACTCTCTGGATGCCTGAATTAGTCAGATATATTTAAAATATTGACTTTACAGAAAGAGAAGGTATTACTTCAATGTACAAAGGCGGCAGACCCTAAGATGCTAGATGCAGTTTAAAACCTCTCAAGAGGACACTTTACAGTACCAAGAAACCACATGTAGTTCTGAACATCAGTCACAAGTTTGAGCTAATCTCATAATATTAAAGGACACTTATCTGCATCACATCTGAAACCAATCATTTTGTCATCTCTACGGTGCTGTACTCCTAACCTAAACCCAGGCATTTAACAATTTACACTGTTACTGGATTAACCACTCTGTTGAAGCACTGGAATAAATATGGTTTCATTCTCCTCACTCCTTACCTGCCAAAAATCAGGAAAAATATGACACAGGTCAATCTAGGGCATCCTAAAGCTATGCTTTAGGATGAAATCTAATCAAGCATGGCTACTCACACTTGCGTTTTACAAGAGAGTATTTCCTTTACAAGACAAAGATTGGCATGCTACTGTCAGAAGGTGATAAAAGCAATAGGTGTGAGTCTACCAGAAAAAAGGAATGCTGCACATAAAGCAGCAAAATGCAGCCTTTACAACATAAAGCATTCCTAAACATCACCACACCTACTGTCACAAAGCCACTGAATACAATTCATCTGAAAAAAATGGTGATGACTTGCACAGCTACAGACCATCTCCAGCTCTGAATGAGAAAGTGGAGAGAATACAGTACTATTTCAAAGCATTCAGGCATTTCATCAAACGTACTACTGCAGCCTGGGAGAGGGCAAACAGAGATTGTCCTTCTTAGTCTGTTACCAAAAGACACTACAGTAACACTGTGAGCTACTGCATATCAGTTGGAAATTTCAGTGCGTTGTAGGAGAACATTCTTCAGAGAACAATATTCACGGCAGAGTGAGACATTACACATTTATGTGTAGTATGAGCACAAGAGCATCAATGATCAAGTCCTTCTTCCTATAATCTATGTCCAAAGCAGACTGCAACTGAAGATTGTAAGGATCACAGTTTTTGACAGTGCATACACCAGTTTGACACCACTGAAGATGCTCTTGTCAATCTACTATCACAACTATGAAAGTGATGCTTCAGGACCGGGCTGATAATTCCATGTAACACCAGGCAACAAATCAGGAACATAAAGGATCCAGAAGAAACTTCTATAGGTATCTGTTCCCACCTCAGTCTTTTCAGTGCATTTTGAAGAGCCAAATAATACACCAGCCTGGCTTCAGGAAAATGAAGTTAAACTCAGCAGAAGTCAGGAATTACTGCAGAAGATAGACACCTAAAGCCACTCCATCAGTGACAATTTTTGTTATTTCAATTCATAAAAAAATTTCTAACACCAAACAGAAAATTGTTTTAGAATACACACTTGTCCAAGCTTCAGCTTGAGGAACAGAACTCAAAGTTTTAAGCAGAAACTGCTTCTCATATTTAAGTCTATGGTCTCAACTTCCATGCTCTCCTTCAGCACTAGTTCCCTGCTACTCTAAGGAAAGCTGTAACATTGGTACAGTTTTGTGAAGCTTAGTAATTTGACAAATTAATCATGAGACAGCCTGAAACTATGGGATCACACATGCTGTAGTTACCAATGTCCCACCCCTAGCATCAGGTCTTACTGTAGTAATATAGATACTTGACAGAAGATCAGGAAACACAGCTTCCACTTTCAAAGATATTTAGCCAAGAACTTGTCATTAACTCATCAGCAAAAGAATAACCTGTATTACAGAACTGAATAGTGCAACTGAAGCTTGGCTAAACAATTTTGTTGTGCATGGATTCTCTATAAACTTATACTTGAAAAGTGGCATAACCTTTGCTAAAGGAAAGCCAACAGAAAACAAAAGGGCAGAAGATGAAAGATAGGGATATTTGATTGGCATAGGTGGTGCTGCTGAACAACTAGAGGACAGAACCTGCAGTGCCTGGATTTGATTCCTGGGTTTGGTGTAGGCCTGCTGGGTGACCTCAGGCAACTCCCTCATCCGCCTGCCTGGACATCTACCTCAGTGACACTGACCTGTCTTACACAGATAAATTAAAATAAGTCAGTGTTCTCATGCACTTTTATGGAAATAAAACAAAGACAATCAGACTATTTTTAAGTTAATATTGGAATTTTAGACATACATCTTATTAGTACAGGATCCAAAGCTCCTAGCATATGACACCTCTTAAACATCTAAATCTTAGCTTCCTGTAAGCAATTCTCATTTTCCGTGTTAGTTTGGAATTAAAAAGCAATAGTCACCAGTCTTTTCCTCCCCAGGGGAGGCTATGGTTTGCAAAAACAGAACTTTAAAAATATCTTTTAATACTTTTGGATAACTTTAATGCACTCAACGCCTGACAGTACCACCCAAAAGAGAAAAGGAAGACACTGTCCTTAAGTTAAATCTCTCACTTAAATTTCTCCAGCTCTGAAAGTGTACCCTGTTACCTTTATCTATTTCTCTCTACAAATACGCAGTGCCTTTACTCCATGGGCATCTTGGGGGCTTGGATTTTAGGAGTGCCAAAAAACTATTTTTGAAATGACATCAGAAATCTGCTATGGTCAATCAATGCAGCTAGCACTTCTTCCATGAAGAAAATAACCTTAACATTAGAAAGCAACGTTTCCCCTTGACTGAGTGAAATTTGACAGCTGAAATACAGAAACCTCATGGAGCACCCCAGTTTAGTCCCTTCCACGTGCCGATCAGACCAAACTGAATACTCGGCCTTACTCTAACTATCCATTTATATGAGAAAGTTATGGCCACAGAATAGTATAAGCTTCATAAAAGTGTTCTCTTTAGAAAGCCAGGATTTCAGTAGATATTGGCTGGCTCAATCTGTTCTAGAAATAGAACATTTCCCTCAAAAATTTTCTAAGACCACATTGACTTTCATGCTTATTCCAGCCAGAATTGGGCACTTCCCTTTCAATTGATGTTCCTAATGCTCCCCAAAGTAACCAGTCTGCTACAGCCTAAGCAGAGGCATTTAAAAAAAAAATCAGTGCAAGGGTCTTCTGTGAGCTCCTCTGAAGACCTCTGCTTCCCTCTTACCATCTGAATTGACCCCTAGGAGGTTGACAAGCATCCCCCACCCATCTCTGCTTTAACTATTCTAGGTGCCGTTTAATAGGGACCTGACATCTTCACCCCTCAACCTCCCACAAGGCAAGGCCTAACCCCCTGTATCCCTGGCTTCCCAGGCCCTGCCTGCACTGCTGCTTCGGCCAGCGGCCACCCAGCTAGTACGGACCAAGGTGATTTACGAAAGAACACGGGTTTGTGCCCCGCCACCCCCTACC
>NW_009648061.1:5504330-5504654 GCF_000708025.1 Charadrius vociferus
TGTGCCCCCCAACCCCAACCCGCCCTCCTCTGCCCGGAGGGGCCCGCGGGAGAGGCTGGCCGAGGTCCCCCTTTCCTCTCGGGCTGCAGCAGCCCCAGGGGCCCCGGCTGCTCACCCCTGCACGCCCGGGCTGTATTTCCTGGTCTTCCAGGGTGTGCCGGGGCTCTGCAGTGCTGGCTGAGGCGGCTGCCGCTGCTGGTGGGGGGAGTTGTTGATGGCGACGCCACGGCTGCCGGAGAGCAGGTAATTCATCCCATAGGTGCTGGCTTTATTCTCTCGTTTCCTACGGCCCGGGTGGTACTGGTGCTGCTGGGGAGAGGCCGG
>NW_009648061.1:5506008-5518501 GCF_000708025.1 Charadrius vociferus
CGGTTTGTCCGCCAGCACCGCGTCGTCTCCCTCCGTGCCGGGGCTCATCCCCTGTGGAGAGGCGCAGACCGGTTCCCACAGAAACAAAAGGGTGATTTTTGGGGAGTAGTTGGCGGAGAGCCGCGAGTACAGGCCAGAGCTGGTTCAAGAGAGGCTGAAGGGCCGGGAGCGCGGGGGCTGAGCGGGGCCGTGCTGGCCCCCGGGAGGAGAGGGGAGGCCCAGGGCCGGAGGGGCCGTGTGTACGGACAGAAACACGCGGTTGGTAAGCCAGGGGAGGCTCTGCTGCTTGTCATCCCAGCGCCAAGAGGGCACCGTGAAGTACTATGTTTCCACTTAGGGTTTTTATTGAGCTTGAGTCTCCGGGGGGGTCAGTGCCTGTTCCAGGGGGTGTCTCTGATGGATGGGTTTCACGTGCAGTGATCGCCGGGTAAAATGCATATGGCTGTTGGAGCGGGATCCAATGCAGATACACTGTGTTTCTTCTGTGCTCTAAGGGTGGGCTTTAACAGCCAGTCTTCCAGAGTGTTGTTCATAACTGTTCTCTTTCTAATCCAGTGATTTGGCCTTGAGCAGCTTCAGCATGCACATGGATCGACTCTTCTCCCCGGCATACACCCAGAGTCCCCAGTGGTCCAGGAATCGCCAGTCAGTTGGACGCTGCCCTTACCTGACTGCAGAACAGCAGAGAGGAGGGTTGTACATGCATAATCACAAATACTATCAGCGAATCCCAGTTACAACAGCCCTCCAATGCAGTTGTGTGGTGCATCTTAGGTGAACTCACAACTTACTGCCACAGAAGAGAAAAGGAGAGGTCCCACTCTCCTTAGTCCTGCTGCTCCCATTCCCTGCTCCCTTGCACAAGCCCTGATATCAATCAGTGAGCCAATTTCACTTGTTAATTCAGCAGAAAACTGCACTAGGAAGAGAGGGAATAGTTTTCAGCAGTTCATTTTGAATGAGTATACTTTGTGATCAGAACTGGCACTAAGGAGGGGGTGGAGAGAGGAGGAGAGAACAGGTCTGTTATTTGTTAGCAGAGGGCAGTTGTATTTGATGCAGCTGTATTCTCTATATCCTTAAACTTCAGAGCAAGAGAAACTGATTTGAGGGTGACAGCCTAATGTTTATTGTTGGAAGTAATTTAAAATGAGCGAGTCATTCATTTGTTTTTGTTAAGAAACAGATTTGTTTTCAGGAATAACAGCCAAACTACACATAAAAGTACACAATAAACTAACCAAAACCAAACCACATAAAAGAGCCATTAAGCTTGTCTCATATAAAAGCATGTTCAACAGAATTTCCATTTGATGAAACCAATGCACCCTTCTAACTTGGGTGGTCAACAAGGTATACAGATCTTCAGCACAGATTTCAGCCTCTTGAATTACTCATAGCAATCCTTGGTTTTACAGTTCATCGTCCCAAACGATTTTGCATATTTTTATTTTGCTTTGGTTTTAATTGAATTTGAACAGAGACAAATAAACAGCTCTCTCAACTCTGTTCTTATATAAGTGCCGTAAGAAGTAAACCACAGAATTATACTGTCTCTTTTTTCTTTTAGCCCTGAATAGTTTGCATTCTTGCCTCTATAATGGCCCAGGTTCAGCAAGGAGAGGTGAGGATGGGCAGTATTTCTGGAAGCCTAGCTGGTGTGGTATGCTGATGGCTAGAATGGTTACTTTGTAGATCCACTTTGAAGTACTGAGAAGGCCGTGTAGCCCAGATCTCAACCTTTTTAGTTGCATGTTCCGACTTTTCACAGAACAGGTGAAGTTCACATCTTCGAGCTCCTGAGTTAAAGTACTGATCAGTGTTTTGAAAATAAATTAAGAAAGAAAAAAAGACACAAGCACCAATCTTACAGAGGCAATTCCAAGTTCTGCAGTTTCCTGACCTGTTTTCTTTATTTCCTTCTGTCACGATTTAACCCCAGCTGGCAACTAGAACCATGCAGCCACTCACTCACCCACCTTTTTTTCCCCCAGAAGGGTGAGGGAAGAGGGGAAAAAAAAAAACCACAAGGGGAAAGGGAGGAAAAAAACCTCATGGGTTGAGATAAAGACAGTTTAATAGAAACAGTAACAATAATAATACCAATAATGACACAGGTCACTCTCACCACCAGGTGAATTGGCACCATCCAGAGCAGTGATCATAGATTCCCACCCCTCAATCAATCCCTATTTATATACTGAGCATGACATCTATGGTATGGAATATGGCATTGGCCATTCCATCCTTCTGTCTATACTTCTATGGGAAACTGAAAAAAGACCTTGAATATTATAAATGTCACTTAGCAACAACTAAAAACAATAGGTATTATTGACATTTCTTTCACAGCAATCATTAGAAAGAATCTTAACCCTTTCCCACCTGTACCCAGGACACCTTCCCTTCCCTGCTGCCATCTTTTAAAAGTCAGTGCTTTCAAGAGGGCCAGATTTCCCACTTTGCTAAAATTATCTCCATCTTCATTTTGAGGTGTAGTTGGTGGAGACCACTGCCCTATAAGAGGCAATAACTCAGAAGCAGCTTTTGATTGAGGGGAGACACAGCACTCCTGAGACTTTTACCAATTCCAACTCTGTCTTGGAAGAGGGCAGGCTGTTTCCTGAAGTACCTACCGTCTTTATAGAAGGGGTTGCCTCTTGCTGACTTAAACTGTGTTCCTGTAGACAGAATTTCTGAAGCTAAAATGGTGCTTTGTCAGTTCCTTCTGTGGGGTCAAGGCAGCAAATAACATGTGAGTGTAATAGTGAGCGTGGGATGGAAGATTTGGGCACAACGTACAGGGGGATCCTCTTTTTAAGAACACGAAGAAGAAGGACATCTCTGAGAAATCTATAAGCAATGGTTTGTTAACACACTGGTTCACTCATGTATCCCATGATGATTCTTCAAAGCTCACAGCGAGTCACTGAAATAGCTCTGCAGAAAGGGGGACATTGTATGTTTCCTTCGTAACTGTGTATAATTTTACACACTGAAAAACTTCTTTACAGTTCGGGTGACAGAGCACTGGCACAGGCTGCCCAGGGAGGTTGTGGAGTCTCCTTCTCTGAAGATCTTCAAAACCCGCCTGGATGCAGTCCTGAGTAATGTGCTCTGGGCAATCCTGCTTTAGCAGGGGAGTTGGACTAGATGATCTCTAGAGGTCCCTTCCAACTGTGAAATTCTGTGATTCCCACTGTGATAATATGAAGAAGTAACACCCAATGACCTGTTGTGGCACAAGGACAAGAAAATTTATTATCTTCTAACATCAGCTCTTACTTTTCTCTGTTGCTAGCATCTCCATTGAGAAATCTAAATAAAGCATGTTTCTAATCTTGCCTCCTTAAAGCGAGAATTTCCTTTGCAAGGATTGATTTTTTTAAAAAGACTGGTAGATTTTAATTCAGTCATCCTTTACTGAATGAAACTACTTACTGAAGGCACGACTTTTGGCAAGTTTGAAAGTTAAATATAATTTTGATTGTTAGAAAAATTTGCTTTGTTTTCAAAAGAGTTTTCTTCCCACTGCTGAGCTTGTGAGGACCCAGATATTGAGAAGATCCTAATCTCAGGAGACAATGCTTTGTTTGCTGTGGTGAAGCTCAAATGCTTGATTCAGATTATTAATGTCCTATTAAAATGCCTCATGCTAGCACTGCCTGTCTTATGCCAGTAACACAATGTCCTTATATTTGCTCTTTTTCATGACTTCAGTTTCTTTAAGGTAGTATTTAACTTCGAAGTTACAGAACTAATGACTGAAAATGTAGTCTCATTACTTCTGAGGTCGTTTAATTAATCTGTTTTAAAGTGTTTTAATCTGGCTGCTTGTCCCAGAAAACACAACCATAGCTCCCTCTTGGATGAAGATTGTATTTCAGTTTCAGCTTCAGCCAAATACATTTTTCATTTGGCAAGAGCGGCAGTGCTGAAGTCTTTGGTAACCTTGTAGTTGATGACTTTGATGTCCTGATGACTGCAGTTCCAAAACTGTGAATAGTTCGTATCTTTTGGTAAATAGTGGCAATTGAGTTGAATACCTAAGTGGGATATACACAGGGCAGTGTTGCCCAATGCTTGCTATTAATCTATTTTTTTAACAAACCATCTGAACGCAGTAACACAAGGAAAGGCAGATAGTGTCTCATGCCTTTAATATTGCTCAGTTTACACCCCTGGAAATGATGAGATGCAAATACAGCATACCCGGGTGATGCAATCTTAGTTCTGTTCTCTGAAGCTGACAATTGCCACGGGTGTGATTCCACCAGGGCGACACAGTGGCTGAGAGGTGACCAACAGGTTCTCCAAGAGTGCACACTCTCCAAGACGTCTCCAGGATTTTGTCCTGTATGAACTTCATTCTGGTCACCCACAATCTCGCTGCAAGCCTCTGACGCATCACCTCCTGCACACTCACCAGCTCTGACCTCCTTCTTCATAGCCTTTGTGGCCCATAGGATGGACAGAAAAGGCATAGAGATTAGAGTTCAGCAGTATTTCTGATCAGTCATGTATCTGCTGAAGGCAGATAAAAACCACCATCTTGAGCTGGATGGGGGCATGAGAAAGGCTGTCCAGTCAATGAGATGCGTCTCTAACAAGTGACCTTCAGAGTGTGGTAGTCACCAGGAGAGTGTTGGGGAGGAGGTAAAGGGGAGATAGTTTCCTTAGCTGCACTTTTGTGACTTTTTTTTTTCCAGTAAATACATTTTGGGACAGGAGAGCAGAGAGAGCTTTCCTCTCTCAAATGGAGCTGATCACAATGGGGACATGAATGAAAGGCAGAACAGGAGTTTCTGATCCTTACACAGCATGATTTAGGTCATGCTTGTAGTCTGTCCTCTGCAAACATGGGCTTTTACCTTCTTCAAAATGGCTTCACTCTCCCATTAACGAAGGTCTAGCACAAGTTACTTTGAACAGGTTAAAAACATGTTATCTTCCTCCTTAAATCTTCCACTTTGCTCAGTTCTTCCTCTCTTCGTAGCTTTATGTCCTGTTCTGATGAACACTGAGCGTCAGCCAAATTTAGGGCGTTGAGGCGTATTCAGAGCCAATTCAGTGCAGAGGCTGAAACAGCTGTCAACCACCAGCCGTCTCCTCTTCCCACTCCGTCTTCCCCTACCCTCACAAGGGTTGCCAGCCCCGTGTCAGAGAAGCTGAACAGATGATAAATCAACAGCTGAACAGCTGCAGCTTCCAGCCAGGCGTGTTCATACACATGAAAATCCTTTTCTAGCTGCCTACATAAAATAGCTGGGTGGTAAACGGAGAAGGCGTGGGAGGTGGTTCACAAGCCATTCTGTTACGCTTGCGGTCAGGGTGGCAGCTGGGGGGAGAGAGGTTGCATGGAGAGCCAGGTGTCATTCTTGCCTCACGCTGCTGGATGTGTGTCAACACTTCTTGCGGGAACTCTGTCTTGGAGACCTTTCGTGACTGTGTACGTTGTATAGATGTGCAGTACTACAACAGGAGCGAGATAAACGTGTCACCTTGATATACCCACGTTCCTTTTCCATTGATACATTTGGGGCTTTGATAGGGATTACTTTCAAAACGCTGCTTTATTATGGATGTTTATCTTGGTTTATTACACAGCAATTAAATATTTTACACAGCATTTTTATGCCGTTTTCCATGACATAAAACAAATAATTATTGAATTGTTCTGTTTCAAGGATGGTCTATGCAAATCTTTAAATTGTTCTTGTGTTCTATTATGTTTCTCTTCTTCATCTCGAGAAAGTTTGGAAGGATACCGATTTTGAAAGGTTTGGCTTTTAACTCAGAAATTAGGAATTTCTGCCTTTAAGACTTGTTAGTTTTCTTAAGAGACGATATGCTGTCAGCACTAACACCTAATTGAAGAGAATTAAATCTTACAGACTTTCTTTCTTTGAAGGCTTATTTAGACATGGAAATTAAATTGTGATAACAAGCACAGAGAGAGTTTTAAGAATAATTTTAGGCATAGAAAATAATCTGTGGGAGAGATCATAAACAAGTGAAGTTTATGTCAAATATCTATAAAGCTCTTGAAAGTATTTTTCTAAGTGGGATCTGAAGAGTTGTGTGAAATGAGGTGCTCTGTCTTCCTGTCCTGGTTAATGCAGAACCCTGCAGAGAGTTGCTTTTGTAAGAAGGATCACTTGCCTTTGAATGAAAGGTTGAGAGAGCACATTAAGGAGACTCTCATGAAAGTTCATGGGAATGAACTGGTCAGGATTCCTCCCTTACTCATGTTTGCAATCTAGGAGGTCCCAGGATCATCTTTAAGTTGTCATTCTCCAGGCTATTGTGTAGAGGACAGCTAAGGGCATAGAGAACCTGCTCTGTGAATCCTGGTAAGGGGAAGAGATCCCAGCTCATGGGGTGGTTGCACATGCTCTAAAATGGAAGGAAAAAGTAGGTCTGGCTAGACCTTCTGCTAGGAAAATAATCTGTAAGTAATGCAGTGTTCCTCCTATGAACAATATTACAATAAAAATGCTTTCCTTCAGATCTGTTGAATGTAGGCTTTCTGCTGAGGAGAACAAGATACTATTAAAAAAAAACAAAACAAAACAGGATAAAAAAAGTGCTAGGACGTACAGGACAAGCTGTGAGAGAGTAGATGTAAAATTTGCTTAGTGAGGATGTGCCCTGGATCCCTCATCTGCCATGCTAACATGGCATCAGATAGGGCACCAGCTGCTTCTATACTAAACCTGGAAGAATCATTTATACATAGCAGAACGGCTGTGGATAGAATTAAAGAAAAGTTACATCACGTGTCAGCAAAGACTCTCATGGTGAAAGATGTAGCTCACTTTTATTAGCTTCCAAGCTAGATCAAAGCCATATTTGATCTTGTACAGGTTTCTAGAAGCTAATTTATCTTGCATGGTCAGCTGCCTAAGTATTTTTCATTGGTTCGTCCTGCCCACTGGTCCTCATCTATAGGCAGCACATGCACATACCTATGCGCATTCGCTCTTTAAATAGAAACTGCACTCTGTTGCAATGCACCTCCCTCTCCTTAAGTATGTCTACGTCCTGCATCTCCACCTTCAAAGCCATTATTTTTAACTGTTCTTGGGCCCCAGCTAAATCACTTGGACATCTCATGAAGGAGATTTCCAGAAGAGAAACAGCTTGATGCCGGTATAAAAGTGCTGACCCAAGCCATATTCACGTTGGCCCATGGATAAGTGAGTAGAGGAGTACAGAAGATCAAAGGAGAGCAAGATTTTTTTGGCAGGGTTTTTAGGTAACATTAATGTGCAGCAGCTGTAGGATAGATTAGGTAGGGACTGATAGGAAAGGATAATACAGTTTAGCAGGTCCTTTAGAATGAGAATAGGTAAAAGGATGGGAAAAATGTGAGTTAGTAAGAGAGCATGGCTGAACATTTAATCTGATGTAGAGAAAGACCTGGACTAGGAATAAGGAGAACAAAAGAGGTGGAGTGGACAGATGCGGGTGTTGGCTGGGGGGCAGGAAAGCTGGCAGAGAGTTGACTCATCTGTGAGCACACACATTTGCCCTTTGCTTTTTGAAGGAGCTAAAGTCAAAGTCAGGAACCAGCAGAACAGTATTCAGACACCTCTCCCCCAGACTTTCTACCAGCACTCCAACTTTCTTGTACCAAATTCTCCTGAGCTCAACACTGGAACCATATAGCACTTTACAACAACCTCTGCCTCCCTTGAGACATGATAAACAGCCTCACCATCAGTTCTTTCCAGTGCATGGACAGACTGTGGACAGAGATCAGCTGGGGCTTCTCCAGGACTTTTTCAGTTTGTCAGTACCATTTCATCCTCGGACCTTACACATATGCAGTGGAACAGATGTGCCTTTGGGATCTTGAAGACTGTAGATGAACAGGACATACTTGAATATTCCAAAGCCCCCTTTTGATGGCAGTACCTGTGTCTCCTGTCTGTGGGTATCTGGCAGTGAACATGATAGTTATCTGCAATGGCAGTCTCCACTCCACAGCCATGTGAACTGAGTTAAGGAGTCTGTTCACAATATTAGTGTCCAGTCTCAGCAAGCACCAGCTCCACAGTAAGTCTGTGCTTCTGAGCTCCTGGGCTGATGAGCGCTCTATGGACATGTAGGTAACATTGAAGAAGCAGCATTCATTTACTGTGGTGAGAGCAGCAAAGGCATGAGGAAGGAGGAGTGAAATGTCAGCTTTGAAATAGATCAGGATTTCTGGTTGCCTGCAGTGACTATGCTTAGGTTGAGCTAGGAGAATAGCTGTCGCCCCTCCAGGCACATCATGGGCTGGAGCAAGGAGAGGCTGCCACTCCTGCTGCTGCATGCCAAGGTGAAGCAGCCATGTAACTTGATGAAGGGGCAGCTTCATTTCTTTCCTGTGCCTCAAAACCACCATTGACTTAAAGCATCCAGAAGGCTGGAAACCTCTCCAGATTCCTCTAGTGAGAGCACAAGGAGGCCTCACAGGCTGGTGATCGTCTCTGCTGAGTCCTGGTGTACAGATAGTTCACTGATGATTCTTGTGCTTCCCAGCTGAGTGAGAGGTCTGACTACCCTGCAGCCAGGAGCCTGCCTTTGAATAGTCTGGCCTCCAGTACTGCAAATCTAACTAGAAGCTGTTTGTTTGCTTGTCATAGTTGCTGCTGGATGAAGCTCACAATGGGATACTCTTTTCTTGCAGAGTCTCTGACAGACCTCATGGTGTGGTATTGAATGATGCCATGGAACAAGTAGATGGAGCACTCATTCTGCTCACAGAAACATGAAACTTGCTTGTCTGTCTTTCTTTTGGTGTGTGTGCAAGGATGCATGGACCTCCTTCCCATTGGAAACAAGTTAGTTTGGACACAAGACAGATGTGTTTGCGGCTTTAGGGCTGCCTAGTGGGAAAGCTTGTTTTCATCACCAGGCTGTAGCTGTTTTCTCATTCAGAGTTGCCTGGTGGTGTCTATGAAGTTTATCCCAGGTGGTTCCTCCTAAGGTGGTGACAGACATGGTTCACAAGACCTGTTTTTAGCAAATAATTTCCTGAGCATGTACTTAGAAGGTAACAGAGATTAACACAATGTAAACCTCAAGTTTTTTAGGACTGTGCAAAATTCTCAGAACCTAGCTAAGCCATGTGGCTACCAGTGTGGAGACTCTTGCATGGTGGGAGAAAAATGTAGAACAAAATGAATTGAATGAGCAACTCTTGTGCAGTCTCTGCCTCTTATTTGCTCAGTTCACCTACCATGAGTCAGGAGGAATTCAGTCAGACTGGCCATGCAGACAACTCCAAAGAAGCATAAAGCCGTGTTACTGCCCTTTCCAACTGCACACATATATCACTTACTGGTTGAAAAGTGCTTCTCTGACAACTTTGTTGCTGTTTCTTTTAAATGCTTCTGTTGATTCCTTCCCTTGTTGATGGTCTACATCATGCTGTTCAGAGGTGATCCTTTCTGACAGCAGTGTTCTCGTGGGATGCTGTGTCAGGGACTCAAACAATTCCTACGTGGTACAGTCATCTTTCTCTAGCTTCTTGTTCGTATAGATTGACCAGTCTCTCTGCACCTCTAGTGGGGACTCTCTCTTGATTGTTCTCTTCCTTAACTTACCTGTGAGAACAATATATAGTACCAGTCTATACCCCATACTACCCAGTGGGATGCTTCAAGAGTGCCATTGCATAAATCTATGGCTGACTCTTGGCTGTGAAGTGCAGACCACTTCAGCATCTTCCCTTGGACTGTATCTGTTAGAAGTGGAGAGCAAAAACTACAAGGACCTGTCTGCACTGCTGTCCTGAGGATGTGGAAGCTGCCTCTTTCACCATTTGCCCTGTATTTCTTCCTGCTGTTTTCTACTTTCTGCATCCTTGTGGCAAGGGAAATCCTTCCCCTGCCCTGAGTGTATTATCGTTCTTGTTGACAATAGGTTACGGTGCCTAATGCTCTACTTAGCCTGGCTGTAAGGATGCTATTGCTTTGTCCTGGTCTGGGAACGATCTGTCGTTACTAGCAACGGCTCTGGCATAGGGCTAGGAGACAGGATGAAGTGGTTTGACCTTGATCATTTATGGGATAGGCAGCTCTGCCTCAGCTTTCTGCACAGCTGCTAAGAACCATTTATTGACATTTGTACCACATGGCGTAACTCTTTGCTGGGCCTGATTCAAACTCTCATTCATTCTGAACTCTCTCATTTGGGCCACATGGAAGCCAGCAAAGAATTATGGACAAAATGCTTTGGTCTCACAGAAGCTACATCTGCAGTTACCCACAAGGAAGAAGAAATGGTCTGTGATGTCTCGGGGCAGATCTCATCAATCACCCAGGAAAGTTTCAAAAGGGATCTGCTAGAACAATATATTTACAGTATATATTATGAAAGATAAAACTTATCTAGATCAAGCAGAGCTCTGGCTGAGTGCCCAGCCTTGCTGCCAAACAGCTGGCCTTGCTTTTGGAGCAGAAAGTGGAAAAAGGAAGTACGTTTCTCTGGAGGAATCTATACAGAGGTTAACAGAGGTAAGAGACCTTGTTCCCGCAGACCAAAGTTGCCTGGAGACTTCACTAATATCCATTCCAAATGCTTGCTGGAGAGCCTTTAAGAAAACTGATTTACTTAAAATGAAAGCCCACTCAAAGGCTGCCATTCAAAATGCCTGTGGAGGCATACTTCCCTAGGCTGAAAAATATGGTGTTACAGAAAACAATCTCTATAAAAAATAGAGCTGTGCTTTGTATTTTGTACTTTCCCCCTACGTCTTATGCTACACTCATGTACTTTAGAAAATATTTAAGTTGCAAATCACTAATAAACGTAGGACCAAACTCTGCTTCTGGTCAGTACCAGCATTTCCCTTTCTGCTCCTCCATATATGGACCAGTCTGCATCATAGTTATTTTTACGTATGAGTTCTTCACTTCTGGGAAGTGAATAGAGAAGTTAAATTCCTTGTGTGAACATCAGACAGTAATTCTGTCTGTGCAAATGGTTGTAGAGTAGATTTTGTATTTATGTCACGATTTCAAATAACTAGGGGAAGTATATTTTGCTAAAAGGAAATTAATTCAGGAAAAAAATATGTTATAAAAGTTAGATCTCATTAGTCATGAAACAGACGGAGCATTAGAGATGACCAAGAACAATGAATAATTTTCAAATATCTGGTATCCAGTAACCCCTCTTGTGATCAGTTCATGAGATAGTCCATAAATTCACTAGGTGCAAAACAATGTTACATGGATAAAACATTGAATGGTTTCTTTAAAAAAAATTGAAGGTGTTTAGAGAAAATCTGAGCAGAGAATAGACTAAATATACCCTGGGGCAGAGCTGTGGGCCTCAGAGTTTTGCATGCCGAGGTGCTGTCAGCTGCCGAGAGTGGGGATCCAGGGCCACTTGCCGGACGCCCTCCAAGTCTAAGCACAGTTAATGGTGGATCCATTCTTGTGCCTCCATGTGTGTGTGTGTGTGCGCACATGGCTGTGAGCGAGGAGGATCTCTACCAGCAACTGCAGCAGGGCTGCAGATTCAGGGGCTCATATGTCCAGTTGCCAGTGACTGGGGAGACTGGGATCCAGGGGCAGCTACTGGGCAGACTGGGTGCCTGAGCCCAGCTGCTGGAGGGATCCACCTCATTCATTTGTATGGACATATTTCCCACTAACAGACCTTCGCCCTGATCAGCCAGAGAGGGGCACAGGACGAGGCTGTTGGTGCTGTTCGTGTTGGTGTGTGTGCTGAGGGTGTCTGTCTGTGCTGATCTGTGTAGGCAGGCATGTATACATGTATGTATGTGTTGTAGATGGGTTTTTATGTGTGCCTACTGGGAATGCATGCTCAGCCTCGCTACTGGTTGGACCTGGGGTCATGGAGCTGCGGGAGCCTCACCTCTCTCAGGCTGCTGGATTTGGCAACCCCAAATACATAGAAGTTACAAGTCTGTTATGCGTATACTTCATCATACATCTGTGGACATTTAGGAAGAAACTGAATCACTTACATTTGTAACATTTATGTCACAACAGCTACAGCAGCGTGTCTGAAGCTTAACCCTCAGGGTAGTTGCTAAAATTACCAACTATTGGGTGAAATAAGGTTGCACATGCTTTATTCTTGTTAGTTTCTTGTTCTTTGCTCCATCTGATATGCTGTTGTTATTTTCATCTGCTGGAGCAGACAAAAGTCTCTCTCCCTCCAAATCCTGACCAGGAAAACTCAGTTTTTCTCTACTCTGCTAAGTCTTCAACACTGAAAAACAATCTGTGATCAGCAAGCCACATCAAACCCTGTTGCCTCAAAACTAAGCGCTTTTAGAGAGCTCCAACTGTGTGTACACCACGAAACATTTGGAGAGATGCCCAGTTTCCTACCTATCTCGTTGGCCTTCACACCTGTTCACCTGGATGTCTCTCACATGTTCTGCTCCAAGCACCTCTCCCATGCACAGTATGGCAAAAAAAAAAGTCCCCTCTGGGTAGGACAGCTTGTTCCCCCCGCCCCCCCC
>NW_009648061.1:5518522-5540341 GCF_000708025.1 Charadrius vociferus
AAAAAAAAAGGAAAAATAACCACCAAAAAACTTCTAAACCTAAACAAAAATTGTAAGCCTCTGAAAGGCTCAATTTAAAAATTCTCTGTGTGGGTTTCCATCTTTCCTGGCCTGCTTGGCTGAGCACCGTGATAGCAGGCGAGGGTCTATGCCCCAGGTGTTGGCAAGGAACTGGTCTACTTACCAGCAAGTTTGCAGACGCTGGAGCACCTTACTGAGGGCTACCGTACTGGGGGCTGGAGGAGACAGAGGATCATGATCAGGAAGATTAGCATGCCTTGTTGTTCTAAATGTTGTGCAGCATAGACACAGATTTAGAAGAGACATTAGGAAGAAATTTTTCACTATGATGGTGGTGAGACACTGAAACAGGCTGCCCAGAGAAGCTGTGGATGCCCCATCCCTGGAGGTGTTCAAGGCCAGGCTGGATGGGGCTTTGAGCAACCCAGTTTAGCGGAAGGTGTCCCTGCCCATGGCAGGGGGGTTGGAACTGGGTGATCTTTAAGGTCCCTTCCAACCTAAACCAGCCTATGATTCTATGACTGGTGAAGACCTCTGCTGATGACAATTGGGTGCTTGTTTGGGGGTGTATTCTTGTCTGCTTCTGTGGTTCACATCTGGGGGAAGCATAGTCCTGAACTAGAGGATGGGACTGTCCTTGAAATTGCCACTGTGACTAGTGATTTCTGCTCTAGGCAGTGCTTACTAGGGACTGGGAGCTATAATGCAATAGGTACCCAGTAAGCCCACATCTGTGCCGTGCCACAATAAGACAATTGAGAAAAGTGTTTGACTGGATTTTCCATGTAACAAAATCAGTTAGATAATCAGTTCATGTTTCTAGGTAGCCTAGTACTAACACAGACAGCAAGTGCTAGAAAATGACATTATTACTTGGTAAAAAATAAGGCATGGTTTGTTATCTGCAGTAATTTATCTTTTTTGATCTGCATCAGAAATGGGAATATTCAAGAAGACCTCTGAGATTTAGCCACAGTAGCTCATGGGGTTACATTTGCAAAGGAGTTGCCTGTTTTGTCTACTTTGAATTGAAATTAAAAGCTGTGGCGATGGCAATTCATCTAGTATGAAGAATTAGGAAACAAAGTACAATTACTTCACTTTTACGGACTTTTGCTAGCAACCCTTTTAAAAGTAGTAATTATAGCATATTATCCATTGAGGTTTGAAATGTCTACCTTACAAAACATTGCATGACAGTTTCAGTTTAAGAAAACTGCTTAAAGCAACTGACAAAAGACTTTTGCCTAGGAGTGCCATGTAATTGTTTTATTTTGCAATTTTATAAAATAAAACTTTGTATTGGGTTTGGGTGGCAAGGTTTTGGTAGCAGGGGGGGTTGCAGGGGTGGCTTCTGTGAGATGCCAGAAGCTTCCCCCATGTCCAACAGAACCAATACCACCTGGCTCCAAGATGGACCCGCCACTGGCCAAGGCCATCAGTAGCGACGGTGGTGGCGCCTCTGTCATAACATATTTAAGAACGGGGAAAAACTGTTGCACAACAGCAGCCAGAGAGAGGAATGAGAAGATGCAAGAGCAACAGTTCTGCAGACACCAGGGTCAGTGAAGAAGGAGGGGGAGGAGGTGCTCCAGGCACCAGAGTAAATTCCCCTGCAGCCTCTGGTGAAGACCATGGTGAGACAGGCTGTCCCCCTGCAGCCCCTGGACATCCACAGTGGAGCCGATATCCACCTGCAGCCCATGGAGGACCCCACACTGGAGCAGATGGATGTGCCCAAAGGAGGCTGTGACCCTGTGGGAAGCCTGAGTAGAGTAGGATCCTGGCAGGACCTGTGGCCCCATGGAGAGAGGAGCCCAGGCTGGAGCAAGGTTGCTGGCAGGACTTGTGACTCCATGGGGGACCCATGCTGGAGAAGTTTGTGGGGGACTGTCTCCTGTGGGAGGGATCTCATGCTGGAGCAGAAAAAAAAAAGAGTGTGAGGACTAAGCTGCTGTATGCTGTCTGCATAGCTATTCACATTTTCTAAGCTACTTTTCCTAGTATTAATTCTATGAGTAATGATCATATACTGTATTGTTTTATGCTAAATATTACATTTAATCTATTAGTCTTCAGTTCTGAGTCCTAGTAAAATTTGCAAGGATTATTTGAAGTGTCCTAAAGACTATTTTTATCTTTGTTTACTGATGTCAGTACATACTAATGATTCTGCTTTAACACTTGAACACTTCCAAAATACTACTGGGGACTTTCAATTGTTCCGATACAGCCATCATTTTTCAAAGAGGCAGGCAGAGACAAAACATGAAAACATTGCAAAATATTAAAATCCTGCAAATCTAAATCAGTGTACTGGGTTTCTTTCTCACAGGGCTTCCTCCAGGAGCCACTTGCATATTTGCAAAATCCTAGCTTTGCATAGCATCTGGTTCTTGGTCTCCTGCAGCAAACACGACACACAGTGAAGAAGCACAGCTGGAAGCCTCTTGGACTGTTCACTGAGACACTGATATGGACTAAAAAGGTTGGATCCCAACCTAGTACAGCAGGACACAGTAATAGCAATTACCTGGGGTAGTTTCTGCCAGCTCATGTTGGACTGGCCTTTATTTAGTCTTGACAGTGCTGCTCAACAGTCGAACCTCAGTTCATGGATATGATCACACAGCTCTTTCTTTTCTGGTAGAAACTTATATCCAAGTTTGTACTGTTCTTCCCTTTCAATAGCCCAAGAAGAAATGGAGCACTACCTCCCAGAGCAGCTTCAACGCATGGCTTCGCTACTGCTACCTCTTTGCATCCAGCCACCCATGTCCTCTCAGAAACTGGACAGGTAGACAGGCATTCCCCCCCAAAAAAGAGGCTGCAATTATTCGGCAGCAGGGGCAGACATCACTGCAAGGCTCTTGGTAGCGCACTGGAAATGCATCATCTTTGGAGAGGCATTACACCAAATGTTGTACCAATCATTATATAGGTATTCTTTCATCTCTGAACAAATAACCTATTGCTTCCACCATTCACTTGTACACAACAAAACATAACATATTGGTTTTGCTTTCAAAGCAAACACAGTAAATCAAGCAAGGTATCAACAAGTTTTGTTTGTTGTTGTTTTTTTTTTTTTTTTTTTTCAAAGAAGCTAAACAGCAAATGGCAGTTGTGCAACTGTCTCAGATGCAAACCTTGTTTTAGGCTTATCCCTTCAGTTGTCTTGCAACACAAATTTCCACAATTGCTTGCTCACATGTGTTTTTGTGGGGGCACATACATGCTTATAGATACATTGCATCACGGCAAGAAGTGGGGCAATTTTACCCAGAGGTCTGTTTTCCTCACAAAACTGACTGATGTATGTGTGAAAGGCCGCCCCAACAAGTGCAACTGTTACTGGTAAAAATTACAGTAGCATAAAAATTAGTGACATTCTCATGCTAAAATTAATTTATTTAAAATAACAAACAGGTATTAGAGGTGTTTTGCCCAAACAGCCTATAAAAACTCTGGGGTAGGCATTCAGGATTTCTTGCCTACTGAAAGAATACAAGTTTGTATGACAAGTCATTTGTACACTATCTTCATTCCTCAAAAAGACAATATGCTCCTGAACCACAACTAAAATAGTTGAAACAGCAGCTACTACAGTTGTTCCAAATGAAAAGTTCACCATGACCTAGCAGCAGAAGAGGAACCCAAACGAGTAGGCCTCTGCTTCTGTTCATCTTTGCTCTAACCACAAGTGTAAAACATCTCAACTATGTACTTTGTTTTACATAATTGAGAATGTATCACTAGACAAATTGATCTTGTGACTTTTAATTTCTTTTTTGAGTGCATCTTGCCAAGTTCACATAGGCATCTAGGTGACTCTAATACAACTTTACTATTACAGTCCTTCAAGAACTCATTTGGGACAATGAATTGCTGGTACAAAAGCTTTGGTCAACCTCCACAAGTTATAGCAAATATTACTAACAGAAAAAAAAAAAAGTATTCCAGCAAGACACTGCAAATTGTATTTTATTAGTAAGAGATTTTGGGGAAAGATGTAGGCAGTCAGAATAGAAGAGTCTCTGTTAAAAATTGCTACAGATATTATAGCCAATAGCAAGCATACATGTTTTCTCCTGGAATGGGCAGAACAGAGTTCATTTTCACACTATGTAATTTCAAGAAACATTTTTCAGTATCAGATATTTTCTAACAGAAAAATTCTGTAAAAGCTGCTGAAAGGGGAAAGGAGCAAGAGCGAAGTATGACAAGTAAATGGGATCTTGTTTAAACAGAAGACAATTCTAGCATTTGACTGAGTCGATCATATGCTTTTCACCAACGTACCTTGGTCTTGAAATGCAAGAATCATAGAATCATTTAGGTTGGAAAAGACCCTTAAGATCAAGTCCAACCACTAACATAGCACTGCCAAGTCCACCAGTAAACCATGTCCCTCAGCACCACATCTACACATCTTTTAAATACATCCAGGGATGGAGACTCTCCCACTCCCCTGGGCAGCCTGTTCCAATGCTTGATAACCCTTCTGGTGAAGAAATTTTTCCTAATATCCAATCTAAACCTACCCTGGCCCAACTTGGCACCATTTCCTATCACTTGTTACTTGGGAGAAGAGACCCACCCCCACCTCTCTACAACCTCCTTTCAGGTAGTTTTAGAGACCTATAAAATCTCCCCTCAGCCTCTTTTTCTCCAAACTGAACAACCACAGTTCCTTCAGCCACTCCTCATAAAACTTGTTTTCTAAGGAACCACTTCAAATAAATTCTGTACTTTGCTTAAGGAAGGTTCCAGCAGTATAATGAGAATCTAAAATATAAACACACAAAGAACAAAATCTTCTTCTCTGTTTTTTTTCTTTTTTCTTTTTAAATAATCCAATTAACTCGAATTTCTAAACACACTGACATTCACATCCCACGGACCTTAGTTTTCCATTTCCATAATAAGAGAACAAACATGGATAAGCTAGCAGACCATTACTTTTCAGATGCTCATCCTGCTATAGGTAAACCATAAGTTAACATTATGTGAGCAAACCAGCTGAACTTTTAGTCAAGATAAATATTTAGCAGCATAGCACCAGAGCAAAACTGCAGCATCAGTACAAGTTTTCTGTAAATGATCATAGAGACTGAGTACAGACAGCTACAGCTTGTGAATATAAGGAGACATACTGAGCACTGAGCAGTTTCTCTCACTGTTTATTATTAAAAGAATTTTTGCCTTTTACAAAAAGGCAAAAAAAAAAAAAAGTGGGGGATTAGAGACTAAAGTGCTGCAGCCAGATCTTTTTTACTGGTTGGTTGTACCATTAGGGATTTTTTTAAACAAATATCCTTAAAGATATAAGATATTAATTTATCATAAATAATGCTTGCATAGTTTAAACACCTAGAGTAGATAGTGCTCTTTGAATCCTGTATTTTTTTTCCCCCCTCTAAACCAGATTTTGATAGCTGGATGATTTAGATATTAAGATTTTAAAAACTACCACAGGGATGTGATAGGTTGTAGAAATACCAAAATATATAACTATATGCTTATATAATTATGTATTATATATTCTTCAGAATATACTTTAAGTGATCCTACTGAACTTTTATTGTCTATCAACTCCACTTCAGCATTGAGGGGTAAATCACCCTCCCTACCATCCTCCCCCAGGGAACTTCATGACTGAGCATTCATCAAGACTGCTTGGATCAAATGTCAAATTAGAGTGTGACAACAAAAACAACAGGGGAAGTAAAACACTAAGGAAAGATGTAAACACTAAAGATATGATTAGACAATTTGAGAATCGAGTCACAACCCTGGCAAAGGAATCGGTATTCCTATGTTCTCCCAAAGCTGGGCTTCTTGGATATTGGCCGAGAGCAGGACCAGTCACCCCAGTCAACATTATAAGGAGCAACTGGCAGTCCAAGGGCTTTGCTGTAGGTAAGTTACCACCAGTGCAGGACTAGCAGTTTCTCTCCCCTCATTCCTTTGACTATTTCAGTCAATAACAATAGATATTTTTTTCTTTTTTACACTTATTTATACCACTGAATAAACATTTAATGATAGCCAAGACTTCAGTGCAGTAAGTACTGTTTTAAGCATGACAGGAAGGAGAGGAGGAAGAAACAACTGTTAAGCAGAAGCTTGGGTCACAAAGTGCTTTTTCACCACCCATTTCCTGAATGTACTTTTTTTTTTTTTAACTAATATATACAATTTGAAGTATAAAGTTAATCAGATACATTACTTTGATTACTACAGCAGCATAACTCACCAGCAAAGACAGAATTTTGAGCTTTAAACAAAGCTTACTGCAATACCGTAACTGGAAAATGCAGCATCTACCAAAATTATATTACCAATTTGTTTTGAAGACCATAACCAAACATACACAGTGTAAACAGCTCAGAGGACATTTGGCAAAAGTTTTATTTCCATGGATTTCCAAAGTATATTAGCAGCAAAGCTTTGGGGTTTTGTGGGTATTTTAAAATGTTTGTTGTTTATTATTACTATTTGGGTTTGGGGTTTGTTTTGTGGGTGTTTTTGTTTGTGGGTTTTTTTTTTAAAGTTTTCTGTAGAATTTTAGATTTTTTTCAGCAATTCTAAAAAATTCTGTATTATCACAAGCAGGCAAAGGACACAGATATGCCTGAAAAATCAGAAGTCGATACGTTTGGGATCCCATCATGTTTTTGAAACCTTCTGGAGTTCTTTGGGAGAAAAATGTAGGGGGGGTGAGAACTGACATTAATAAAACAAGCAGCACTAAAAGATTCCAGATTTTTGGAATATAAAGTCATCTAGATTATCACCAACAGCAGAAGGAAGACATTTGATTTTTTTTTTTTAAACAGCATAGTAAGGGAATTTTGTAAAAATCTTAAAGTTCTTTTATAAAGTTAGAAAACATTACACAATTGTTAATAGTGCTAGACTGGCCTAAGTATCCCAAATAAAAAATGCCATCCAAAAGTAGCTTTGAGTGAGAAAATATATACTGAATATTGATATAGTTATCAAATTGGAGAGATAGATGACAGTCTTAATCTATTAGTTTGGAAATTTAGCACTACAGTGGTTTATGTAAATAGCATTAAGTATTATCTACACAGTGTCCATATCTGTAAGAGTGCAAAGAGGAGAAGAACACTGTCTCTTACCTAACAGCAGCTATATTAATCTAATGTCCTCGGGTCTGCATCACCCATTCTCCTGGAAATGCAGGTGGGAGGAAGAAAGATTAGGAAGCCAAGCAAAAAAAGTCAACCCCATTTGTACGCAGAGGCAAATAACAGGGAGGAGACACCACCCAGATTGCAGTGAGGGTGACTGGGCTCATGGCACAGTCCTCAGGACAGCGCGGCTAGATCAGGTGGAAGTAGCAGAAGCCTGTATAGGCTGAAAAGGCAGCATCAGAAGTCCCATACAGTACTTTCCATGATACGAATTCAGACGCATTGCCTAATGTATTTATGACGATGCTCCGCTGTTGGAAAAGCTTTTCTGTTCCTATTCACCATGTCCAGCAGATTTCTGGGTTTTCATTAAGAGGAAAAGCAGTAATTAATAGCAGCACTGATGCAAAGGCATATCTCAGTGGTGATCAGAGTATGTTGTTAACCAGACAACACTCGTAGAGTGTTAGCGGTTACAAAAAGGGGCCACTTCAAAAATAGTGTTAAAAGCACATCTCAGTACACAAATGGGATCACAATTTTTCTGCACTTTGGGTAGTCTTCAAATTTCTCAAGGTACCATCTGAAAAACAAAGACAGAAATCTGATGAGTATTGAGTCTTCAAAATGCTGTCAAGGAAGTTAAGCAATTGTACACTGCAGTCAATTTAATCCATATATTTTCTGGCTACAAAACGGAAAAAATGCCTTTAGAACCTACTTGGGATAGAAAACTGCCATTTGCTACACTCATCCTAATGACATCTAATCACCAACTACAACAAAACAAAGTTACTGCTGCCAGCAATAAAAAAAAAAACAAACACCAAACTAAACAGATGTGGTGAGAGCAGCCAGGGAAAGAATAGGCTGTTGTTTTAAGATGCATATTGTTATGTGTCCTGAGTATTTGTATTTTAGAAAGGGAGGGCGGGGGGAACATTCAAGGGGATAACATTGAATTGTACAATGACTTCATGTGGAAGTAAGAGATACTTCACATACTGGAATGACAGAGAGTCCTGTTCTGGATATAAATGTCTTCAGTTCCAGTCAGGATGTGACTGGATGTCAAATGGAATGTGACAAACATTACACTAGCCTTAACTGCTAATCCCCCTCAAACACCATCACTATTTTCAAATCCAGACAATTTTAAACAGACTAAATATGTCATTCTACCAAATGTTATTATTTGTCTGGTTACTGTAACAAATACATTTACTCCCATTTTCAATATTTATTCTTCTGCTTCTCTAAAACAAAGGAATTAACTTCATCTGGGCCCCTCCAAGATGCAGATATTCCTCTTATCAATAGCTAATTGCAAGATCAAACCTGAAATAAGCAAAGACCAAAACATATAATGCATAACTACCTGCAGCTGTGGGATACCAGCATTAAACTATTTATCCTTTTCAGTCATTTATTTGAAGTCTTTCACACTAAACAGTCTACACCAAAATATTTCTTCACTTATATGGATTTTCTATTTTTGGTTGGGATTTTTTCCTGTACCCCTCTTCCATTTTCATAGGTTTTCCTTCACTGGAAGTTACTTCCTTCCACAACCCTTAGCTTTTCATAATGTTCTGTAAGTCAAGAGCTCTGAAAGACTTCTGCCAATGCTTAAGATAGGCGGAAACCAACCATCGAATTTGAGCCTGAAGAACATAATATGAAGAGAGGCTGAGGAACCTGGCGTTGCTTAGTCTGGTGAGGAAGAGACTAAGGGGCTGCCTACAGGTACTGGAAAGGGAATTAAGACAATGGAGCAAAACTATGAATGAAATGCAAACGCTTGCAGCTGGAATGCAGTGGCCCCACGCAAAAAGTACAGGCCAGAGGTGGACTGGCTAGAGAGCAGCTCTGCACTAAAGCACGTGGACATCCAGGTGGACGAGTTGAACACTAGTCAGTAATGGATCCTTGCAATGATGAAAGCTAACTGCATACTGGCCTGCTTTAACACATATAGAGTCACCAACTGAAGGTAAGTGCTTATTCTCCACTATTCAACAGTTGAGAGCCTGCATCTGCATTGCTGCTTCCAGTGCAACAGAGATGTTCACAAACTAGAGAAGAATCCAACAGATGGTCATTAAGACAATTGCATAGCTGGAACATATGATATAAGAGGAAAGGTTGAGGGTACTAGGCTCGTTCAGCTTGGAAAAGATGTTAAGAGGCAGATCTCACTGCAGTCTTCCGCTACCTACAGCGATACCGGGGAGAAGACAGAGCACTAGCCTTCTTGGAGGTACACAGCAAGTGGACAAGTAGGAGGGGATAAAAGTTGCAACATGGAAAATTCCAACTGGATGTAAGAAAAAACCCTCTTCCCCATGAGGAAGAGAAAATTTCTGCTCAGTGCTTTGCGAGAGACATGCTGAAACCTCCACCCTTGGAGACACTCAGAACTCAACTGGATGAGGCCCTGGGCAACCTGGTATAGCCTTATAGTTAGCCCTGGTTGGAGCAGGTCACACCAGATGACTGGATTGGACATCCTTCAGATGCTCCTCCCAATCTAAGCTATTCTGTGACTCCACCCACTAATAGAAGGTGGTAAGACAGAGATGGTCACAGGCAACACACTTTGAAGGTTCAGGTTGGATAGTACAGAAACCCTTGTTCACTGGGAAGGTAATACAGAACTGGAACACCCATAAATAAGTTGCAGGAAAAAGTCCATTCCTGGAGGTTTTCAAGAATCCAGTAGACATAGCCATGGTTGCACTGACGCTGTTAGCAATGGCTTTTTTCCAGCCTATTTCCTCCATAAATTCAGGATTCTTTTATTTTTATTTTAAATTCAAATTCTTTTAAACATGCTATTTCTTTCAAGAACCAAATCTTCTCAAACTATGATCCTTCTGTTCACAGGAAAGTCACATTATGAACACAGTACATTAGCAGTCAGACTGTTTAATTACAGAGCAGAGACTTTATTAAATATTATCTACCAGAATTGTTTTCTTATTGTCTCTATATTGTCTATAATCAAATGTAGACTTGACTATAAAGGATGCCCATAACAGAAGCCATTAAAGTGATTTTCAAAATGTTAATATTATAGAAACAAGTTTGAGCTGCAAAGGAAAGTATAGTATACAATCAAGTAAAGAATTTTGCTAAATGTGCCTATAATCTTTACAGGTCCAGGATGAACTATGTTCATTTAAAAGCCATTCTTTTGACCATCTCATTGTACACTGTGTGTGTTTATACTACTTATGCTTAGTACTATCCCTTTGAAATTTTGCAATGTTTAATACTACTCAGAGTATTCGCTATCATATTCTCCACAGCAGCGGCAAAGTCTTTCACAAGACTTGCTCTGCAACATCCCTATGGGATGAGGCATAATTTGTAAACTGGAAAGGAAGTGAGGCATAGAGACAACAGAAATTATAAGACACAAACACTTACTGGTGGTGTTGTTTTGCCCTTGAACCCAAGATGAAAAGCGTACACAACGCAAATGCAAAGCTTTCAATGGTGCAGCAGGCAAGGGCAAACCCAAACCATTCCAGGATCTCTCCAAAGAAGTTGGCTCCACTGACATACTCAAACATTCCTCCTAAAAGCAGAACAGAGTTATTCTAAAAGCACCTTAATCAAGGAGATGTCCAATGCTATCTTTTACTGCAAGTCCAATAAGAGCTATAGCACCAGTGTCTCTATTTACAGAATTTTAAACCAAATAGAAGCAGTGTTTGTCAGTTCAAGCTGTACTATGAAGGATCACTTCAGACCTCATTCTAAGACAGACCTTCTCCAGCTCCCTTTTTCCTCTTTAAATCATGGAAGAAAAGCAGATTTCCCAGTATCAGAGCGATTTCATGCCTCTGTAAATAATTAACAGTGACATCAAGCTGGCTCTTTGATCATAAGCTAAACCTTTTTTAAAATATGTAAAAATAGAAAATACACTTCCCTTTAAGAGTCCCAGAAAACATTCCTAGGGTTAGTTAGCATACAATGTTTAATTTCTTTATTCTAAGTACTTCAGAAATTAACTTAATTATGACCAATATTATTATGAATTAAAGTTCAAAATGTATCCTCTAGCTTAAAATGTGCTGCCCTTTTGTTCCCACCCCCCATCAGGTCTACTGCCTTAGCCCTGACACTCAGTGATTAAGTACTTCAGAAATTAACTTAATCCATAATAATATTGGTCATAATTAAAGTTCAAAATGTATCCTCTAGCCTAAGTACTTCAGAAATTAACTTAATTATGACCAATATTATTATGAATTAAAGTTCAAAATGTATCCTCTAGCTTAAAATGTGCTGCCCTTTTGTTCCCACCCCCCATCAGGTCTACTGCCTTAGCCCTGACACTCAGTGAAATAAGTAATTGGCAGTCTGCATTACAGATGTTTTACAGCCAGTTATGCATAAACAGTCAGTATTCACCTGCTGGGAATTTTATAAAATAAGAACTTTCACCCTGATTCCAAAGTTAGTGTACAAATTGATAACATCTCAGTATGTGGTTTACCAGTGGGACTAAACAAACACATATTTGCCAAGTGTAATAAAGGACATGTTTTGACCTTGCTTTAATTACTTTGCTTTTGTGACAAGAGAGGCAGAATTCTAACAGTTAAATTGGATAAGCAATATCAAAAAGACCAACTCCTGATTGTGCAGCTAACACCTTATTTTCTTCAGAACTTTTTTGTACACTGAACATAGCACAGAATGTTCATATTCTTTTTTTTTACATGGGTACTTGGATTTACATCTATTAAAGATATGAAGTTATCTTCTTGGTGAAAAATAACGACCTACTGTCTTCTATATCTATTTCTCCCAGTTTTACTAAAAAAGAAAATCTCACTGAAAACCAGGAGAGAGCAACAACTGAAGGAAAAACCTTAGAGAAACAGCAGAACTCAGAGGTAACTATTATTTTTCTGCCCTCATTGGGTGTAATATACCTGGAAGAGTCTAATGCTTCCAAAAGTGTCAATAAGCATTAACGCTTCAGTAAGTGTTACGTAAGAAGTACTTTAATTTTCTCCATTTTCCCCATGAAGACCAGAACTGATAATGCCTAACTTCCTTTGGATTTCTGTCCTCTCTCCCCATTGCTCTCTGATTACCTAAGATACCTCCCTCTTCATACACAGGACAACATAATATGGTCCAGCCACACAGCTGTGTAAGTAGCTGAGCACCTTCTGCCTGCCCCCCCTACTGGGATGATAATTTAAGTCTTCTTTCTCCACCCATCTGCTGATTCTCATAAAAGTTGTGGAATGCTATATTACATTTTTAGCACTTTAAAAATACAGTCAAAGCTGGTCAAGAAATTCAGAGACTCACACAAGTCACACCATATCATGAAATAGATCCTTTAGAATACTTGGCTTAAGAGGAAAAAAAATAGAATGTTTCCCACACTATGAAAACAATTCTTAAGTTAGACTGCTATTTCCAGTTTCCTCTCTATCATAAATGACTATTTCCCCTAAAATACACCAAGCTTTAGGCAGCCATCTTTACACCAAATCATTTGAGGTTGGAAGGGACCTTGCCCAGGACCATGTCCAGTCAGGTTTTGAGTATCTTCACATATGGAGACTCCACAGCCTCTCTGAGGAACCTGTTCCAGTGTTTGACAACTCTCACAGCAAGAAGTATGTTCAGATGGAATTTCATGTGTTTTAATTTGTGCCCAATGCCTCTGGTCCTGTCACTGGGCACCACTAAGAAGAGCCTGGCTCACTCTTCTTCATTCCCTCCCATCAGCTAAGTATACATATCCATCCCCCTGAGCCTTCTCCTCTCCAGGCAAGAAGTATGTTCAGATGGAATTTCATGTGTTTTAATTTGTGCCCAATGCCTCTGGTCCTGTCACTGGGCACCACTAAGAAGAGCCTGGCTCACTCTTCTTCATTCCCTCCCATCAGCTAAGTATACATATCCATCCCCCTGAGCCTTCTCCTCTCCAGGCTGAAGAGTCCCAGCTCCCTCAGCCTCTCCTCATGAGACGCTTCTTTTCCTATATAAATTTCTGTAAAATTTTTACTCACCTCTCGGTATCTTGTAACCAGTTTCCCCTGGTTTTCTCAGATTTCTGAGAATATGATCAGAATGAATATTGATTGCCATGCCGACCAACCACCCTATGAAGCCTAAAAATAAATATTTAAAATAGTATCTTTAATAGACTGAGCTGAAGTGCTTGATCAGAAAACAAACTACAGTCATGTATCGCATATGAGGCACATTATCTTAAAGCAGTAATAATGTACACAGTATAAGCAAGTCTGGTGACATCCTGCACAATCCCAATCCCACACTGAGCTCTTCAGCCAGCAGAGCTCACAGTAATCAATAGGTGTCTACATAGGACTATTGCTTTAAGTTACTTACCTAAAAGTACACATGCACATATATTCAGATGTAATGTGTGTATTTCCCCAACTTCCACATAGAAAATGATACACAATTTTAAACACTGAAAGAATCAGTCATTCCCATCGCCATCAAGAGGACACATCCTGGTGTTGTCCTTCCCACCTATTTTTTATACTGACAATATACCAGCATTTCCACAGCAAACTTCTTTGCAATAAAAACAATAATAAAATTGTGAAGGAATTGTGCACTCTTTACTGTTCTCTTGCATCATTTGGCAAGATGGCTTAACCATTTATACCAGGTTTTCATAGAAACTGAGATTATAGTAGCATCCTGCATCCTTAAGTCTTGTTACTGTAACGGCATGGGGATAAATCAAAAGGAATTCAGGACTGAAATTCAGTATTTTCACTCTTCCATTTTGAGTCTCTGGCTACATGTTACCCATGCTACCTGCCTTTGAAGGCAGCATTCCTCGTTGCTAGGAGTAGACATTTGGGGTCTGACGGTAGATGGTATTGCCTTGAATCCACCCCAAAAGCCATTGAGTTTTATTTAAATTACCAAGGAAGTGCCAGTGAAGTGCTTCAGAACAAAGGCACTTTGTACTCCATATAAAGAAAGCTTTGCCTTTTTGCACCCATAACTTGAGTCTTTCAGACCGTTCTCTTTCAATACAGAGAACCTCAGTAGTATGACCATCAGCAAAGAGACTAAGTGGACATCCAGATGTTACAGGTCTAGTAGGCTTTATATAGTATATTTACCAAGACTTAAGCTACATTTTGAAGGGAAGCTACAGATGTAAATGGATCTTGCCTCTCAAACAAGTTGTTAGACAGGCAGCTTGCTTCTCTCAGTCCCTTGTGGTCTGTGTTTACCTAAAGGACCTAGCTGCCTGCTTCCACATGAATTAGGAAGAAATGACTGCTCTGCAGATAAATTGAGGTTTCTGAGTAAGCGCTCTTTCCATATTTACCTATATAAATCAAAAATATTGTTTGATTAGCATGTTACAATCTGCTTACTTTACAAGACTCATAGCAGAATTTAGTCCTGTACTTTTGTTCATACAGCACAGTATGTTTCCATTAGCAATCAAAGTCTGTGGATGCCATATGCAAACTGTCTTTGTAGTAAAATTTTATCATAATTCTTTCAACTATATATTCAATGTAATTACACCATCATAAAATAGATTATATCAACATAATGAGGAATTTACAGACCAATTCATATAACAACAACATTTGAAAATACAGGGTGAATAAATGAAATGCTGTTGAGTTCTACTTTTAGGAGAACAGATGATTTTAACTTTTTTCCTTTAAAACAGATCTCTATTGAAACAGAATATTGAAGTCCAGTTGCACTCACCAACAAAAATAGTTTGCTTCTCTTTGAATTGGTAATTATGTATCAATTTGCTAATTGCCAGAGAAGATTGAGACTACCTTGAAAACAAGGGATGTTATTCATACAACTAAATAAGCAAGTCATTATCTCTATCTGTACAATAATTCACAAGGAAATTCCTTAACAAGCACACAAACTAATTGTATTTAAATGTAAACACCATTTCTCCTAGTTCACTTCACTAGTAGCATGAGGAAAAAAATCTATACTAAAAGTTAGTATCAGTTCTAGGAAGAATTAATTTCTTTCTCAGGAGAGGAAATGAGAGACTCTTTGACTTTTCTGAAACACCACAGTAATTTTGGAGAATCTTACCTGTGTATTTCATATTGGTATATGCTTGTAAATCAGTAGAAGGACTACTAAGAACTTGTCAGATAATGCAAAGAGATCAGAAATTGCTTTAAGAGTGCTCAATTACTACAGAAGTTTAGTTTAATTCTGTGCCTTTGTTGTTTGTTTGGGGTTTTTTTTGTTTGTTTGTTTTTTGTTTTTTAAACACCTCCTGTTTGAAAACAGGAGGAAACAATCAAACCTCTCTCCCTGGACAACAAGCCAACAAATGTAGGCCATTCTCACAGCACCCCTCTCCAATTTGAAGATCCACTTTCCCCAAAATACTGCATAACCACATTCCCTGCGCCTGTACTCTGTGGGCATGGTACTTCGCTGTCCTCACCTGTAGATTCTCACCATGGCTGAGCCCTAGGACTGCACTCTACAAAGTGAAGAGGTGGGTATGCACCACAATCTGCATGACTTGGCTTCCACCTAAGGCAAACATGGATGCGTAAACAGGAAGGGAGCCACAGCATACTCCAGTGGATTCTCCGACCCACAGAATATACCACGCAACATAGATGACCTCATGAGACTATTAAACTCAGGAGGCTTTTTACCATCCTCAGGATAAACCCGGAGGTTAAGGACTGGGTTCATGTGATAATACTTGCACAAGAAGGACAGTAAGTAGGTCTATATTGCCAAACAACCTAGTGCAACAGAAGAGTACGTGTGCGTTATCACACCAGTGCCCTCTTCACCCTCAACCATTGTCATGGCTTGGGCTGGCCACTAAAACGAACAGACCTTCTTTTACTTCTCTCCCCTTCAGAGAATCTCACACAAAAACACCTATTCCTCCTGTGCAGGATATTTCAGAGCAACAGTACAGTAACTGCTGTCTGGTTCAACTCCCCACTCTGGGTTTCAAGAGTATGTATTGCAAGAGGCCATATAGAAACAGCAGGACGCCAGTTTCTATAGCTGCACTGAAAGCAAACACTTCAGGTGAACCCGTGCCTCATCTCAGATTGCATGGTTAATCTTTCCAAGAAGGCATGAGATCATTTGGAGCATCCAGATGCCTATGGATACTAGGAGAGATACTGACTAACTGTCATCCCCGAGTCAGGAGACCATGCCCAGGTATGGACAACACCCATGCTCTCTTCACGTCTCTTCTGTGTAGAGAGCAGAGATGACACATGTGCTTGGTTGCCTGGCCGCCAGATTAAAAAGCCTCACGCAACAGACAAGGTGCTCATGTTTGGTCACCTGCACCTTTCGAGTTATAGGTATTGCTCTGCTTCACAGAGCTGCTGTGAAAAGTGTTTCGGTGCCCAAAAGGGTTAGCCATCAACATCAGAAGGAAGTAGTTGAATGGGGATTTACAGGAATAAGAAAAAAGACATACAGCATACCGCAAAGGGTCTGACAAAGCTAAAGCAAGCAAAGGAAGAAAGGAGTTTCCAACTAGAAGCGCAGACAGATTAGGAAAGAACACAAGGGTGAGACATGCAGGTGCATGTGCCCCTGTTTGTGGCGTTCACTGCTTCAGGGTATCACGGGTACTCTTGGTAAGTTCACACCTCTGTCAGCTACCTGCTGAAAGATTACGAACTTGTTCTCACATTGGTTTGCAAGCTCGTGTTTTTATCAACAGAACATTTCCATTCCCTCTGAAACCAGATGAGTTCACTGCTCTGAACCAAGCTAGCACAGAGTGCAGAGAAGCCATGAGGGAACCACATCAAAACCATTGCTGCTCCAAATCAGTTGCTGGTGTAGATAAAAGCTATTGCTTTCCCAGCATTAACTCCTAAACATCTGAAAAGAGACAGTGAATCTGTATGCTAAGGCTCCACATAGAACACACCAGTTGTTCGAAGCCTCCCACCATGATGGTTAATCAGCCGCACTTCTCCAAATTTCCATCTTCACTGCAAATTTATCTCATTTCAGCTTCCAATTACTGAATCTTGTTTGGCTGCTACTTGTAGAAACCCTCACATTTCTCTTCCACATGTAACTTCATATATACTGAAGAAATATCTTGTTAGCTCTCAGCAAATATGCTTTCTTGCTACTGTTATTTTCTATCTTCTAGTCTTTTTTTTTTTAATTAATTTTAAACAGAGGCTTAAAGACACTGCCAGATTTTTTTGAAGAACCAGAACATAGTAGTCCCGTTGTTCAGGGAATATCCATTATATAATACAGCACTTCGGCATTTAAGTTGACAAATCTACAAGCATGAACAGCAGATATTTGGAGGTACATAGCTGGGATGAATACCAAATAAGAATTGTAAATATCCTGTATGTTCCAATTATGTTGATGTGCACTACAAAACAAAACCAAAAAAGCTCAAAAGATATTCTAGTTACAGGAATAAAAGAAACAAGAAGTCTTAGGTTTGCCTGTTTCACAGCCATGACAAACTTTAGATAAAGTTTTATTGTAATAACAGTATCAAAAAAAGCCACCTAGTGACACTACTAAAATGGTTACTACAGATACATGAATCTTCACTTTCTTAGTTTTCAGGATAACTTTTTAAAGTAGTATTTTGACTGACAATAGTCATGAAAGCAACACTTTGCTTATGATTAGTAGTACTGGAAATATATATAAACATATTCCAAACTGGTATTGTTTGAAAAAGAAACAAAAAACAAGACAAACCCAAACCAAACTAATTCACACACAGAAGGCAGATTAACTTAACTATTATCATTTATACACTTAAGTCTTTCAGAAATCATTGAAACTCAAAAAAATCCCCAAGAAAACCCAAGCAGCCTTGCTATCTCAATTTTTTTTTTTTTTTAAGAACTTTCAGTAAGGAAGAATTGATTTATGGCTCCTGACTCATGATTTCTATACAGCACTATATATCTTTTGATTGAGGTGCTAAACTAGGACACTGGAAACAAAGTCTGTGTTGCATCAGAGTCTTCAACAGTTTTGATCAACAGATCTTTTAAACTTGGATCCAACAAAAAAATTAAGGAGACTAGCTTTTCAAGAATACCAAGAGAATTTCAAGTATATCCAAGTCCCTAGTGCCCACTGAAGTCATTCCCTTGTACCTCAGTTTCTCCATTTTTAGAGCACAAGCAATACCACCTCCTAACCTTCGCAAAAGAATCTATTTGATTTAAATTTCTTCAATCTTATAGTCATGACAGCATTTAGCACAGTGGTCCTCTATTGTCATCTGCAATAACACTGTAATAAAGATAAAAACTTTCTTATTCTTGTTGCAAAAGGCTTGAGAAATCTTGGAGAAGCACTAACTTGCTCTGGCTCCAGAATAACAACAGGAACAGTACTGGGTCAGATCAAGAATCCACCTAGCCCAATATTCCACCTTTGACTGACAAGGCAAAATATTCTGGTTTATCTTCAGATCAAAAAGATCCTTCTGTAAAGGTCTCCTTGGAGACTATTATGTTTTTGACAGTAGGCAAAAGTAGATGCCTAGGAAACAAAAAAATAGGGCAGAGACAATGCTCTGTCACTAAACAACTTAGCCTTTTAATCATACACATGGCTTCAAGTACAAGTGTAACCACTTCCTGATAACAGTGAATGATCAACCCCTCCGCTCCCTTCCTCACAGGCCAGTTTTTTTCTTTGACAAAGCCCACTCTTACTACAGGGAATCATAGAATGGTTTGGGGGTTGAAAGGGACCTTAAAGATCACCTAGCTCCAAACCCCCTGCCATGGGCAGGGACACCTTCCACTAGACCAGATTGCTCAAAGCCCCATCCAACCTGGCCTTGAGGGTGGGTGAGTTGGTGCATGTTTGTATAAATACCCTAACACCAAGGACTTTTGGCATTAGAAGCGGTATCTTGGTATTTAGCAGCTACCCTTACTGGATTTTTACTCCATGAATTTGTTCACTTCTGCTTGACCACATAAAACCTTTCCTATGACATCAAGAAACAAGGGATTTCAGTTTAATCTACATGTTATATACAAAATTTGCTTTGTTTGTTCTAAACCTGTATGCTGCTGATTTCATTTAAGGCCTCAAGTTCCTGTATTGAAAAAAATACATGACCCGTATTCACTTTGGCATTAAAGAATAAAGATGGCAGTCAGCCCATCTAGCACTGACACTGCGGGAAATACCATTGTGTTCAGAGTTGTAAAATAAAAAAGGTTAAAAGGCTTCCAGCTACAGCAAACAAGAGAATTAACTATGACAAAAGTTATAAAATGGGATTGAAGATACTATAAAATTATAATAAAAATAAAAAGCTGTGAAGACAAAGGAAAATTACTTTTAATGTTTTCATAGCATGTTTTAACCCACCTGTAATGAAACATGGATCTTTTAACCAGCCTGAAGGGTATTCTGCATAGTTGCTTAAGCTTCGGCCTTGCAAGTATCCATTATAAACACAGAACAGAAACGCTAGCACAAAGGTGAAAAATGGTGTTGGTTTTCCCGCCCGGATGAGAAGTGGAAATATGAGCGCCCTATAGTGAACAAAGGAAGATCAATTGTTGCATTAGCAAACCGAAAAGATACTTTTGGTGTCCAAAACTGCAATCCATAGTCCATATTATCCTGCTCTCCAAATTCTTAGTGGAGTCTGATCCCAGTTCAGAAGAATAGTTATTTGCTTTAACACCTCTATGTTAATTTTGTTGCCTAGTCAGAATTACAATATCAATCCTCTCTCCCCCCCTATGACAAAAATTTTAAACTTTGTATGCAAGGCAATTACTTTGACAAGATCAGTAAAAGTAACTGGTGTTAAGCACAGTGTATTTTTGTCCTCCCTTGATCCTAAATCCTCAGAGATGTCACCAAGCTTTCTGAACTAAGCCAGGTCTCACAGTCGCTACACCAAATCCACCAACACTGCCAGGGGGAAAGTCAGTCCCCTTAAAATTAACCTAGTTGAGCTCAGTTTCCTCCTTGCCCTAGAAGTCACGTAAAAACATTAATTGCTTTGCCTTGACAATCTTGGTCTACCCTATCACACCTCTTAAAAGACTTGGCAAATCCACAACTGCCATCCCAGTTGGGAAAGGAATCTTGATTGCTTCTCCCAGGGGATTATGTGAGTAAACAAGCAAGCTCCAAACAAGAAAAGCAGGTGAATGTTTTTGTGTCCTGCCTCATGTACCTAGCCAACTCCCAATCGCCTATCGATTTAATTACAATCTAGAAAGATACCAGCGCAGGATTACTGAAGGCTGAGCGTTCTTCACATGTTTTCCAGCTACCCAAGGACTACTGCTTCAAAGGAGCCATTCCAGAGGAAGCAAAACCATAACAGCTTTCTGTAAAGCGTAATAAATTCCTTAATATGATTATTTAAAGCCCACTACATTACAACAAATGAAATCGGATAACAGAGGTCTCTTCCAGTCTATATTCACCCACAGAACAGTCCCTCAGCCCATCAATACAGATAAGCAACCAAAAAAAAGAAACTGCAGTACAGCTCAGCTTTCTGTACAAAACTTCCCCATGCCTTTCTAGCTGTTCCCAGACATCGAGGATGAGTTAAGATCCCATGCCAAAGCCAATAATCTCTTTACTCTCAAAAACAGTAAAAGGAGGAGTAAAGACACACTCCTGGGATTGCAAAGGCAATCAGCCACCAGCCCAACCATCACATCCCTCTTGGCCGCAAGGATGTGGAATACTTTCTTTCGGTTAAAACCAACAGCCTCTCGCAGCGAGTGCTAGAAAAGGACTGTGTATCAGCCACACACTTGGCTTAAAATTCGCCTGACAAACCTACCCCTGCTGTATTAGTAGGGTGGCAAAATTACCTGGGGAGTATTACCGGTAACTGTTGTTAATGACTTGAAGGGAACAGCAAAATCTTATCTGAACTCCAGCTAAGATGCCTTCTCCTAATTAGTTTTACAAAATACCCAAATGCCATTGACTACATGGCAACATGGGGCACTCAGCCTCAGCTTTGCTGGTATTTTAATAGATCATTGAATACCCTGAGCTTGGAAGGGACCCACAAGGATCAGCAACTCCAACCCCCAATTGTTGAGTCCAACTCCTGAAATGAACACTATGTTGAAAGACATAACTGGAAAATAGCTGTTGTTTCACAATATTAAAATTACACTATATCAACATCCAGAACTGAAGTTTCCTTGTTGGAACACTGCGTCCTTAAGACTACCTGGTCCAGCCACTGCTTCAGTAGGGGGACACACATGACAAGCGGTACAGCTATAGGGTACAGATGATACCAGGCACTGAGAGAGTACCAATCGCTCCAGTTTCATGCCATTTCCAAAAGATGCCATAACACTCCACCACACACCACGCAGCGGCAAAACAAAGCGACAGACACCACACCGCCACAAGAACTTGCTCAGCTCACACAGAAACACAAAATCCCTTAACATAAAGGAGAAAGAAAGGCTTTAGTGATTATTATAAGGGCTTTAGTGATTATTATAACAAGTGATAAATATTAATTAACAGCAGAATTTCAATCCCTGGTGTCAGAAACAGTAGCCGGGCGTTTCTACCAAGATTGACCCTCAACCTGCCG
>NW_009648061.1:5541752-5582061 GCF_000708025.1 Charadrius vociferus
TGGAGGAGGTGGTGTGTGCCTCACTGCCGTCTTCTTCTGGTGATGTCTCTCCTTTACAGTCACGCCAAAGAGATCCTCCACTGCCTGAAGGAAAAGTACTTCAGAGAGCTGCAGGACCTGGAGGTGGACGGGCAAAAAGTGGAAATGCCGCAGTCGCTGAGCTGGTAAGCGAGCAGGGAAGTGAAGTAAAGCTCTCTGCAGACTGCCGACCCACATCCAGCTTGGCAAATCGGTTTCTTTCTTTTACCTCTGCCACTTTTTCTGTCTCTTTCCCCAGGTATCCAGAAGAGTTGGCGTGGCACACTAACCTGAGTAGAAAGATCTTACGTAAGTCGCCGCAACTGGAAAAGTTTCATCAGTTTCTGGTTAGCGAGACGGAATGTGTAAGTTTTGGATAGATCTTGATTTTTTTTTTTTTTTTCTTTCATATCCTGAGTGATGGTTTATTTAAATGCATTATGAGAAACTGAGACTGAATCTTTTCTCTCAGAAGTTGAGTAGCTCAGAAGGGTCTGGATTTTATGTTGCTCTTGACAGCAATTCATCCCATGACTCTGACACGTAACCACAGTTATAAATATCCTAAATGAATTGCAATTATTTTTTTTTTTTTTGAGAATATGAGAACGAGTCCCTGTAAAATAATTAGCTGCTCGTAGAAAACAGATGTTTTAAGTGTGGTAAGAAGTGCATGTGTGAACATACCAAGATTTACCTTTAACGATGGATGTTTCTCGCTTGGTTGAAGCCAGTTTCTCATCTCTTGAGAAGAAACTACATCTGTAGAATGAATAAAATTGGAGTAAATATGCCATTACCAGGAATTTCAATTGGGTGAAATAGCTTTTGTTTGTTAAATGCTAAGAAAATTTAATTCTAAGTTTATAATAGCGTCGTTTTGATTACTTTATCATTTGAGTACCTAGAGATTAAAAAAAAATATTGCAGAAGAAATGTATTCTTTTGGAATCAAATAATAAGGAGTTTGTTTTGGTTTTGTTTTTTCCTTTCAAGGGAAATATCAGTCGTCAGGAGGCTGTTAGTATGATCCCACCTCTGCTGCTTAATGTTGACCCTCATCATAAGGTAACTCTAGAATATACTATGTATTAGAGTTTTTACCTGGAAGTTAGTCTGATTAAACTACAAGTTACAACAGCAGTATCAATGCTGATACACAATTCTGGTTTGTGTTGGTGTTTTTTATGCTGTCTGCCAGTAAACCACAGCAATCTACTAGTGTTCTGATCACAAATAGACTGTCAGGGGAATATTTGCTTTTTCAGCTTTATGTAGTAGCCTGTAAAAAACACTTAAGTTTTAAGTAGTTACATAATCTTACTTTCAAAGTGTAAGTGTATTTATCTGTATCTAAGTTACATATTCATGTTTCAGCCCCCCTTTAAAGTAAGATGGCTGTTTTTAACTTCCTGCTATTCATCACACTGTGAACAGATGCAGTTTTCCAAATCCAAGTGATGTTTTTACCAGGTAGTTTTCACCCATCTCTGCCTTTTGAAAAAGTTGCAGACTTCCTTATAAATCTGTTAGGCAAAACAATTTGGGTGAGCTGAAACATGCTATTGATGGTCGCTAAAGGGTATAGATTGCTAACTTTAACAGAGGTGTGTAAGGAATACCCGTGATATTTTTTCATGACAGATTGTAGGAATGGTGATATTTGGTAGCAAATTTCTTGTAGCAAACTTCCTGTTCTAACCTTAATGATGTTGTCATACACTACGTTTGTTTGCAGAATGAATCTGTCTGGTAGCCTTATTATCTGTTTAATGAGCTAGTTAGCAGCGCTTTGCTATCTTAAGCAACCATGTTGTGCACTACTTTCTTAAATTTTTCATGATTTCTTAAAATTTCAAGTTTTTCAAACATCTTCCCTGTATTTTTTAGACTCATTCGTACGTGCTTGTTTTTTATATTAACATTACGTAGTATACGTAAATTTTCAGTTTATTTTCTCCTGCTGTCACCCCAGTCCAATGTGTGACACAGGGCTCATGGCTATGTTACGTGAGGCAGGGTCTTCTCACCTCTCTTAAACGAATAATGAACTGAGTGATAGATTCTGTCCTCATGTGTCACAGGGGCATTTTGCATTTTGTCTGGAGTTGAACAGGTAGTGAATGTGTTTTGACTTAATGTAAAACACAAATTGTGAAAATGTTTTTTGCACACACCTTACTCATATTGCATACGCTAAGATAGCAGTATACATTTTTTTCATTGAATGTTTAACTTTGGTGACTGTTTCAGTCAGCGCTTTCCAGAAATGCCTGTAAGATTTCACAAATTTCCTCATAAATCACTCAAAATAGGTTCTTTATTCTCTCTTGTGACAAGACAGCAAATAGTTGCTGTAACAATGCTTTGGCTGTTGTCATTTAGGACCTTTTATAGTTCTTAGTGCCTTATTTTCTGAGCTGCTTGTGATGACCAGAATTGCAGGTTACTTTTCATGCTTAACCAGCATGTTCTGTGCATCATGTCTTACATGCTGATTCCTATCGTACACAAGGATCAGCTCGAGGACTGTCAAACCTCTTTGTAGTTGTGTTCATTTTCAAACTATTTTTCACAATTTAGTTTTCCCTCACCGTCAGTTTGCTGGACAATTTTAAAGCATATTTAGGCTTGCTTATTCTTCATGATCTTTTGCATTATCTACAAAAGTAAGCAGAAAGCAGTAGCGTCACAACTGTCACTTTAAACAGCAGATATGATGCTGTTGTACTGAGCATGTTTCATGACGCGTTAACAATGCTGCATGGCAGCACTTACTGCACTCTCTGGAGCTATCAGTAAATGCTCCTTGGATTTCTCTGGGGTCTGTCTTCCAGTTTCATCTTGTTCATGCCGAGGGCTTGCATGTCCACATCTTTTCTCCTGTTGCATGACTTCAGCTAACTTTTACTGGAGCTAAAGGTCCAGAAGGCGGAGAGAGTCATGTTTCTGAAAATCTGTAACTAGGCAAGCGCAAAGACTCTTAAGCTTCCTTACTTAAGAAAACAGTGTTAGCTGTCAAATGGTTTGCTGTGAAAGTGACTCCATGAATGTCTCAATCACAAGCCAAGTTTGTGATGAACCAGGAGGGAGAAGTATGCTAGAAATCCAGTGTTGATGTCTGTGCTGTTCTGTTCTGCTGCCTGAGGGTCGTTCGAATACTTCTCAAGTGCTTCTTCCAGGATATAGAAACAAGCAGTTTATTCTGCCCTGATATTCTGCATTAAAATGAGAATGTGTGGGGAGGGCTAGCAGTTCATTTTTTTAAAATCTGTATAAATGAACTGTGTCAGATAGTCTCTGATTAATTTACTGATAGTTAAAAGTACTACTTGCTCTGGAATGTAACTTTGTAAAGTTCCAGTTAACTTCAGTTGAAATTGCTTGTGAGCTGATAAAAGGATCATATCCCCATATCTATATTCAGATTTCTCTTTCAAATTATTTTCAGCTGATGTATTTGTTCACTACAAACCAAAGTTCTTTTTATATTCTAGACCCTCAGAGATAAAGCTGCATTTTATGGTGCATACAAAGAACAGAACTGTACTCTGTGTTTTAGGAAAACATTGTTCAGAACAATCATAATTCTGCAGCTGTATGCAAAAATACTTAATTTAAACAAGAACACATAGTAAATTTCTCAAGTACTTAAAAAATGCAAGATAGGATATTTTTTAACTTTCTGGTGTTTGTAGATTCTAGATATGTGTGCTGCACCTGGATCTAAGACTGCGCAACTCATTGAAATGTTACACGCGGACATGAGTGTTCCTTTTCCCAGTAAGTCTGGAAAAACTACCAAAAAACTTTTTTGACTTTGAATTTCCACTTTTTCTTGTAGAAGATTATTTTTAATTCCACAGATAAGTAACTGCATTTAGCTGCATATTGAATTCCCGAAGTGGTTGAGTGATATGAGATGGGAAGTACCCCACCTTTTCCTTGAATCTTTGTGGGCTTTCTTGGCTTGAAGGAAAGAGATGGATTATATATATAGATATATCTATCTATATATATCTATATCTCTCTATATATATATCTGTATCTATATATATCTTCACAGTTCAGACTACACTAGATGTGATTATAGCTTAATTTTTGTGTATAAATCAGGTTTGCTTAGTAGATGTGGCCCTTGAGCCCTTGTGTTTTAGTGGTATGCTGCAAACGCTGGATTAAGTTGCTTTAGCCTTAAAATGGTCATGATATTTATCTTTTTTTTAAGCTTCAGAATCTTTACTTTCAGTTAGATGCTCACAGAAAATACTCCCTATAGAAATGGTGAAGTTAGGGGGAGTGGATTCTTTCTGTGTCCTACTGAAAGTCTGCTGATGTACAGAGATTGTCTTTGGTGGCAGTGGAGGTTTTCTCTGTTACAAGTGTTTTACTTCGGGAGTGAAAAGTTGAAGGGCCCTTGGTTGTGTCTTACTGCCACTGCATGCAGGCTAGAACTCTTGAGACTGTATTTGACACATACTTTATGTTACTTTATATACAGTAAGGGGTCCTCTATTCATAAGCAGTCTTTTAAGTAAAGATCTCTAGAGAAAGATTTATATAACTTTGAAAGTAAGGCACTAAACCATATAAAATTATTTCGCTGTTGAATACTAAAGCATCTTCCCAATATTTTGTGTTCCCAGAGGGTTTTGTAATTGCTAATGATGTCGACAACAAGCGCTGCTATTTGCTGGTTCATCAGGCTAAGAGATTAAACAGTCCGTGCATCATGGTGGTAAATCACGATGCCTCTAGCATTCCTAATCTACAAATAGATGTTGATGGAAGAAAAGAAGTCCTCTTCTACGACAGGATTTTATGTGATGTCCCCTGCAGGTATCTTGCATGTAATCTTCAATACACAGATTTTATTGTACTAAGTGCAGTGCTAGAATTTTTCTGTTACTGAGTTATGCTTTTTGAGTTGCTTAATGAGTTATGAAGTTCCAAACCAGGTGAAGCCCTTAAACTGTCTTAGGTAAATCAAGGTGAACTTTTTTCATTCCAAGTGGTACTTAAATTTGGTCAGCTGAAGGGCCTCAAATTTCAAACTTACACTCAGAATACTGAAATACAAAGACAGTGTAGAAACAAACGTTACAGCGTAGGAGAACTAGTTAACATGGGAGAGGGACTGTTAACTTTTTGCTGTTATAAGTGACTTGGGTATGAAATGAGTTTTATCCACAAATAATACAAATCAGTTCAACCTCTGTTACAGTGGAGATGGAACCATGAGGAAAAACATTGACGTATGGAAGAAGTGGACAACACAAAACAGTTTGCAGCTCCATGGGTAAAAATGCTTATTACACAGCTGTGCTCCTTTCATTTCTCTCTCCTCCTTTTCCCTTATCTTTAACATATGCATGCATTCACATGTTAATACATGACAAAGCAGAGACTAAGAGTTGCTTTTCGTCTCAAATGGAGAGCTGATGTGCTATTCAGAGGAAGTGTAGTATTTTAGATGTGAGGAGTGGAGAGTGTGAATTTAAATTGCTTGTATTCTTATGAATATCTGACATACTAATGTTCATTGAATTAATTTAGACAAGGTAGCTACTAAAACAGGGAACAAATAATTTAGTTGGTATTCTTAGTGTTGAGGCAGGTAAAATGCTCTTGGAAAATAAAGAAGCTTGTAAAATTTAATAGCAATGTTTTAAAGTCTTTGGAATATTAGAGATCATACATAAACGGTTTCAGTTACCCGAGACCGATTTATGTTAACTGATGGTGAATGAGTACTTGGCGTAGTGCAGGCACGTGGTAAAAACCAGTAATTTAAACACAGACGAAAAAGCTTAGAACATTTTACTGTGCGTTTGTAACAAGCAGGGAATGCTGTCAGTTACTGTGACTCAGCTGACCTGTGGCGACTTGTTACTGCTTGGTAACTCATTCGTAATTACAGGTTTTACTGTAGTTGTAAGTATGCAGGTAGGGTATAAGCTGGTGATCCAGCTTAGTGGTGCTTTTCTAAGAAGGCCAATGCTAGCTAAGCTGTGTTGTCTGTAACATTTGTAATAGTCAGATCACTCCTCATTTTAACTCGAGATTTTAGAGGGGAAGAGTCAGGTTTTGGGGTGTTATTTTTCTAGTGTAGAGTACTTTGCTATAAACTTGATGGGGCACTAGAAAGAATAAAATATAGAACGTTATATTAAAAGTTATCATGCAGTAGCGTTAACGTTTGACCTAATTGCTGTTTTAATAGGTGTAATTGTGAGTGTTTCTGCAGCATAGACTGCTCTAAGCTGACTTAGTTTAAAACTGACTTTAATTTGTGTACTGCTGACAGCTGTGGAACTCAGTAAGTGCTGGCTTAGTCCGTGGAGAGTTATGTGTCTGCAATGTAGCTTCACATTAAAAAAATATGATGGCAAATCTTTCTGGTTCCTGAATGATACCTGGCTAGACCAAGAGTGTTCTGTTAGATTGCAGTTAAGAATTGCAACCCGTGGTGTTGAACAGCTGGCAGAAGGCGGGAGAATGGTATATTCTACATGTTCGTTGAATCCTATTGAAAATGAAGCTGTGATCGCATCTCTGCTGGAAAAGAGTCAAGGTGAGAATGCGAGCTTGGCCGGATTGGGGAAATCTTTTTTTCTCAGCAGAAATGTATGATAGTAGCAGTAATAAGCTTAGTGTAGGTAATGTGCTGCTAGTATGCAAAACTGCAGCAATTTTTTGGTACCAGTAGAATTTCATTGGTGTCAATATCAGCAATCTTCTTAAATGAGCCTAAATCTGGTGTGAATATAAAACCCGAAGAAGTTGTGTTAATGATGCACAGAAGATTTCTACAAATCAATGGAATTCAGTCTGTGTCATCTGGCTTCTACTAACCAATTCCACTGGTTGGAGTCCATGTTTGACATTTGTATTTTCTTTGCAAAACACAGCATGGGACATTACTGCTGTATGCTGTAGGAGTAAAAAGCCCAGAATGTACTCAGGCAGTTAGAGGAATGTGAGAGTCACTGATACCTTTAGCATCCTTTGACCCACATTTTGACATGCTCGGAAGTTTAATGTCTTTAAGCTCATGGGGTTTTTTTATGCTTTTGAATGGCATATGAAGGCTTGCTTAAGTTGCTGTTAAGTCTCCATCATCTGAAGTAACAAGAGGTGGAAAAACTGAGATGAGCTGGGAAGCTGCACTGCATCAGTTTGTGATAGTAGGGCTTAGTAGCCCCAATTTCTGGTCTTGAGCTGATGGACAGTGTCTTTTCTGAGTCAGTAACCTGAAGTTTGGAGACATTTAATTGGATTTTGCATGAAAAGTTCCACAGACTTTGTTAAGTTGAGCCTTGTACAGAGCAGAAGGAGCTGTATTGCTCCTGGAGCTGAGCTGGTTCTGGAAGTAGAGTAGCCTGTTTTGTGTAATGCTGTCTTTGTGCCAGTCGCTTTTCTGGCCCCAAATTACACATGAAATTTCATTGTCTCTGAATCAGCAGTTTAGCTAAAATGCCTGCAGATAATTAAAAAATTACTATTTAGTTTCCACTCAACGGACATTTTTATTTAGAAGTAGTTTCTTTGGCAGCCTGAGTGAAAGAACAACATAGACGTGTTTCCGGTAAATGATAGTATGCTTGGCTTATTGAAGGTTGTAGTACATCAGAGTTAACTTTAACGATGGCAAGATTGGAAAGCTGTAAGGACTAGTTTGGACAGGAGCACGAAGCAGTACGGATGTTAACAGAAGCTAACAATTGCAGCATCTGGGGCAAATTCAGAACTTGGAAGTAAGGATCTTGACTGGCTGTGACATTTAGATCTTGTCTCTGCCCACCAGAGGGATTTTGAGGCTTATTTAGAGGCTATGGTGTATCCCAGCAAGTGAACGTTATCCTTGGGGCTTGAACATAAGTGAAGCAAAGAAGGGTGAGGTAGTGCAGTGGTCTGCAAGAGGCATTGGACCTCAAGGATTTGCTCAGGTCAGTCCAGAAGGTTTGTTGGTTCTTTAGCGTTAACTTAGTTCCTAGTGCCGTGTTACACTGCTATTTGTGGAGCAGATCAGAGATTGCATTCCCCTTGGGGCTGAAGGTGTAAGGAAGAGGCACTTTGGTACCACGTTTCTCTGCCAGGAATTGTAGTACTTCTGACAAACTATTTAGTGTCTGATGTAGTCCTGAGGCATCAGTTGGAGCCCTGCTGTAGGTAGGCAGGGATATTCAAAGGACAGATGCAAACATCAAGTTTAATCAGATTTGAAATGTCATTTTTGGAATTTGTCTATGAATTCATGTGTCACTTTTTCATTTATTTAAAAGACTGGCTTACGCTGTCACTGTAAGAGTAAATGGTTAGTCATGTAGAACAGGTTGATAAATTGCATACAACACGAGGAAAAGCCTACATAATTGTTAAATAACTAAATATTCAGAATCACAAAAAAGAAGTTTTAAGGTTATTCTTCTCTAGAGAGATTAACTATTTAAACAGTAACTTTTTATATCACTCTTTCTGGACTTGGCAGCTTCAAGATTTTATCCAGTAGATTAAATTATACTCTGTTGATGTTTCTTGTAGTAATCTGACATATTTTAGGCCCATAGCCTTTTGTCCTGTTAGGTTGACAGTACTTACCTTACTGTTAAACAGTTTAAGCTTTTCCGTTTAAAAAATAATAAATTCTTTTTCCTCTCTCACTGGAATATATTAAGATTGTAAATCCACAAAATGAGAATATATCAAGCCTTTTAAAAGGCTTAGTCATTCCAAAAGAGTACTTATCTGAAAATTACCTAATCAGTGTGGTAAATCCAAATACTGAGTAAGTGAGAATAAAAACTTCTCTGACTGCATTGTCTGTAACACTGATGTATAATGATACAGGTTGTAGAGTATTACTCTGTGCAGCTTGCTACAAAAAGTATCTAACCATTATATTTTGGTTAATTTAGAGCTTGCAAACTTCTGTAGTTACTATGAACAGTTCTTACCATCTTTCTTGATAATTTACTCTGTAGTAATTGTATAACATTTTGTTCCTTGAAAGGTTTTAAATGGTCTTAAAATTTGAAGGAAACTATTTCTATAAATGTTAATTAGGAATACAACTCTCAAATTCGGTTTTCAAGAATGTTTATTCTTGGGATTTCAGGTGCCTTAGAACTTGCTGATGTCTCTACTGAGTTACCAGGTTTGAAGAGGATGCCAGGAATTACAAAATGGAAGGTACTTGCCTGATACTTCTGTGAAGTTCTTGGTCTGTGGTAGACTGTTAAATTAGGGAAATTTTGAAGTACAACATTTCAAAACATTAGATTAAGCTGAAGTAATGGTAGTGATTTGCTGTTTAGAGTTTTAGACTATATAGCATTGTAGGGGAGAGGGCTAAAAATCTTTCTGATGGTAAGTTCTTGTCTCCTCATCTGCTCTTCTATTTTCCTCTTGTTTTCTTTGCTCTGTCTCTTATACTTTCTTAAAATAATTCCCTTTTCTATTGTGTGCATGTGGCCTGTAGATGGCAACACAGTTTCAGCCACTTTTTAAGTTATCCCTCATCCTCCGCCTTCATAGTCTGCGAGTGTTAGATTCTACAGTTCTTGAGCTGGTCCACTTGAATCATTTGGAAGTAAAAGCTGTTAAACACTTTCTGGAAATAAGCTATAAAACCTGCAGTGATGTGAGTAATCCTAGAATATTAATAGAATCCTGTATTTTGTTCCAGGCCTTATGTGATTTCAATTCTGGAAACAGACTAGTAGGGAGGGGCAAAAAACCTCAAAGCTTCTTCAGCTTCCTGTTAAGAGCGTGATCAGGAAAACTAGAAGGCCATCCTGGTAATAGGGAATTCTGATAGGAAGAATAGAATAGGAATAGATAGGAAGTTCTGATTAAATTTTAATTACGAGTGTGTGCCTTCGCAATGCCATTGGTTGTTCTCTCTTCTCGCACCATTTCACTAGTCTCTTGCCATGCCAGTCTGCAAGTTTATTCCTGTATCTAGGGTAATGAGCAAGATGCACGGAATAAAAATTTGCTTATGTTCTGCCATTGGAAATGTAGTTTAGAAAATAGCTCATTTCTTTCTTCTTGCAGTTTCAAAAGTTCAAATTTATGCTTCTACCTGAAGGATAAATGTAAAATGCATAACTCTGTAATCTTAATTTTACTTTTTTTTGGTACTGTATAAAGCTACAACAGATACATATATAAAGATCACTAAGAGTATATTGTATTCCTTCTAACATTTATTTCTGTGTTTGCAGTTGAAATACAAATCTCCCTATTTTAAAAAGTAGGCTAATAAATTCTGTTGAAAGTTTGCGAGATTTTCTTCAGCCCTTATTTGCTGCTGCTGTATCTTTTCAAGCCTCAATGGCTAGCTTGTCACTGAATGTATTTTCTTGCTTTGGTGCTGATTTTACTTGGTGTAGTCTTTTGTTTCATGGTGAAACTTCTGTTCATTGGGAGCTCTGTGACTTAGTGATTACATTGAATATTCCTGAACATCAGTTTACTATAAATCTCTGGAAACAGCAAAATAAAAATAAGGTTTTGGTCAAGGGACACTTAGATGCTTGAAAATAGCATTCAGTACTCTCTCCTTAAACCAGACGATGAGTGAACTCACACTAATTATTTAAGAGTCTTGAAGGAAGAAACCTTTTTAACTCCGGATCTGCTAATATACTTCTGCAACACTTTTAGTCCTCATTCTACCCTAACAAGACGCTAGTGAAATATGCAATAGAGAAGAGTTCAGCATGTTCTTTGATGCTTTGTCATTCTACCAGTTACATTATGCGGTTAGGCTGGTACACCAAAACTGAACAGAGCAGGGCTGCTGGGCAGTTACTCTAGTAAATCCAAAATAGTTGTAGGCTTGTTTGCACTTCCAGTTATTTATCAGTCCCACTGGTTGTTTCCCTCAAGCTGAACTCATGACTTCCAAGGAAGAGCAGTTCAGAATAGCAGTCCATCTTGTCTCCATCTAGCAATATGATGTGTAGCATATTTGGACTTGAAATACTAATTCTGCAAGTGCAGTAATTTGTGTTTCAGGAATGTGCAAAGGCCCAATATTTTAGGTGTGACTTGATCCGTGGCTGAGAAGTGCCAGACTTCATGATGCTGAAATCTGTATTCTAACATTCTTAGTGAAATTGTAGTCTAGGTAAATCTTAAATTTCAGTTTCCAGTAGAACACTTAATTAAACCTTCAAGTCAATCACAGTGAGATGTATGAAAACAGTTCATCGTATTTGCCAGTCCTGAAGTCATCATCGCTGTGACTTCTCTATTTTGTTGCTTTAACAACAAAAATAGGCCTTCATTGCAGTCATAAATTTTATGCGTTTGCCACACACATTCCTGGATGTGACCTTTCTTACAGCATTAGTGTCCAGTACAGAAACAGGTGTCTAGAGTTCTGAAGTCAAATTTTCCCTGTTTTTCTTTCCAGTTTGATATTCTTGTTTAAAGAGCATTCAAAATGCCTTGCTACAAGAGTTGTGGCTCTAACCTTCTGCTTGTATGTTAAGAGTCCTTCGAAAGCTTTAACCCTTAGCCGGGATGAGGTAATGTTATGTCCACACAGTATCTTAGAGTGGAATTACAGATGTGTTCTGAGTCCTGGGTAAAGATACAGACATTAGAAAGGGACGTGGTTCTTCAGTAACTTCCCTTTAGAAAATTCACAGGGACGTGGTTCTTCAGTAACTTCCCTTGAAAACATCTCTATCTTTGACCTCTGTAGGGCTGTGTCATGGGCTGTATGCCCAAACCACAACACCAAGTTGTTGTGTTGCACTGCTACATCTTTCTTACGTAATGAAATTGGGATTCCTCATTTCTAATCTCTACTAGACTGCAGTAGCCCTTTTCCTTTGTATACTGCTGGGAAGCTGCCTATAGCAGAATGTTTCAAAGATAGTCTCATGGAGAAAAAGAAGTAATGTATCCGAAATCTGATGGTTTACTAATCTTGTATATTCTACCACTGTCCTTCTTTTGGATTTTTGTGTTCTATACGTTCTGAAAGGTTAACAGAGATCACTGCAGTTGAGTCTGCACCAGTCTTTACTTGACTGCACACTTTTTGAAGCATAAAAAGTGGCGCAAAGAGGTACAGCTGGCAAGATCTCCTGCTTTTAAATGCACACATAAAATGCACTTAGGAACAATACACTTTAAAGAACTTAATTTACTATACCAGAAGATAACTTCTCTTTTTGGCACCTGAACCTTGGTTTGAAAGTGTTTTATTTAAAACTTGTAAAATGGTGACTTGTATTCTTCACAGTATTTATATTTACTCCTTTGAAGGTAATGCTGAAAGATGGACAGTGGTTTGAAGAGTGGAAAGATGTGCCTTCAAATAGACAAACACAAATACGTCCCACTATGTTTCCAATAAAAGATGAAGAGAAGCTAAAGGCAATGAATCTAGAGCGTTGGTAAGTTTCCTCTGAGTAGATTTTGTGAGGTTTTTTGATGGTTACTTTGTACGGTAGTAGGCAAATTATAATTCGGTCAGATTAGGAATAAGTTGCAGTATAGACCTTTGCTTGCATAGGTACGAGTACATTTTGATTGCTTCATGTGTAATGACAATACACAATATTTAAATTCCAGTGAACAGATAGTAATTATTGGAAGTTGCTTACAAGGAATAAGTACTCACACAAACAGGTCAAATTCTTTGCACCCCATAGAGATACATAGACAAATTACTGGAAAAGTATGTAAAACTTTAACATTTTAACAGTGTGACTTATTTTCTATGAAAGACTCTCCATAGCTATTCTAAAAATAGTGTTTAGAAATGAGTCATTAAAGCTTAGATGTGAATGGTGAAACGAATGCGTTGCACTGATGCAAGTTATTTTGCCAGAATGCTCTATTTTAGATCCTGTTTCTAGCTTGATAAATTAAATCTGCACAATCCTACTAGGAATACTTAGTCTACCCTGAAAGTAAATATAAATGTGACACTTCTAGTACTCTGTGAGAGCCTGAATAGTGATGATGAATACACTGCAACTTTTTTTTTTTCCCCTAGTCTTAGGATATTGCCACATCACCAGAACACAGGAGGCTTCTTTGTGGCTGTGTTAATAAAAAAATCTCCAATGCCGTGGAATAAACGCCAGCCTAAGGTAACTTCATTTAAAATAGCTAAAATCTTAACTTTTAATAACATTTCTGGATTTTTCTGAAAGCTTATGTAATAGAAAACATACTATAACTGTTTTGTATCTGCCCTTCAGTTATAGCTCAGTGTGTCAATCAAAAATAAACTGCTAAATCCCTTAAGAACTTAATTTTTTTTTTAAAGTTAATCTCCTTTTAAAATAGGAAAAAAAAAAGAGGGAGGGAATTTTGAAATCATAGTAAAATAGCAAGATAAAACTTGAACCTAAAATTGAGGCTTTGAAAGAATTACAGAAGCAGATTAGATTGGGTCGCTAAATCTGTTGCTTTCTTCAGCTGTGTGCGGTCCCTCTGCCGAAGGCTTTTTCCGCTGTGTTGTAAGCTAATTCTGATTTCAGTTTATCTTCCTCTGTGGCTGGTTGCTCAGGAGTGATTCACTAGCAGATTAGCCTAGCAGATCAGCAGCAGAGGGAATGGATGTAAAACTGTTAGGAGCAGCAGCAGCTTCAGCCATCTGACTGTAATCCATTTGTTGTCAATTGTATTTAAAATCCTGACAACAGGATTTTAAGTTGACATGATTTATTTGATGTCTTAGATTGTTCACATCTTTGAGAGAAACTTCTTGTGTGAATCCCGTTCAGCTGTTTCTGTTGATTTGATTTGCTTTATTAGAACACCTTATGAGTAAAATGTATGTGGCAGTAAGGAAAAAGCATTCATACAGAAGCAAGTATCATCCAAAGAGTTTATGCTGTTGTAAGTTTAATGTTGTAGCACTCTGCAGCAGCAGGATGTATGTGTGACTTTGAGTGCTAGGAGGAAAGCAGCAGATCCTGACTTAAAATAGTTTTCTCTTTGAGTCCTTGAACATGAATTTGTAAATGGTATAAAAATAGCTTTCTTGGACAGTTGTTAAGAAATTGCCCAGATCAGTACTAGAGGTAAATGCAATTTACAGTGGTATCTTGACTTAGTAATCGGATTAACTCCCTAGATTGATCTGTTTAAGCACTTACATACAAATTGATAAGAATTAAGCACATGCAAAGAGAGAACATAGGTACCCTTTTGTTACAAGTTAGATAGATACAACTTTTGCTTTGTTGAAAATACTATAATTTGAAATAGGTTCATCAGAAATTACCCCAAAGAACAGGAGATACTAAAGTGACAGCGGCTAATTCAGATAATGGTTCCGAATGTGTTGCTGAAGAACCAACGCTTGCTGAAAATGAAGAGTCAAAGAAAATGCAAGAATTGCAGAATTCAGACACTGAGCAAAGCAAAAAGGAAGGAGTCTGTGGGTAAGGGACCATGTCTAAGTATTTGTCCTGTGACAGCTTTGTAATTGCTCAGTATTCTATAGTTCTTTTGTTATTGGACTCATTTAGAAGTCGATCAAGAGGAATTAATGAATTTGTTCAGTTGTCCTGCGTTTCCACATCTTCTGTCTTGCATATCAGCAAGTTAGGAAAATAACTTTTCTTATTAGCATTTGCAAAGTCTGTTAGTCCTTTCTTCATTAAGGAAAAAAACTACTTTCAGAAGTTAACCTTTGGAAAGTCTTTAGTGTCTCCACAATTACTCCCTCAGAAATCTGTTTACTTGTTTTTGTGGTTTCTGTTTTCAAGCACTGCTTTCGCTTCCTCGTTTTAAGAACTTAAATTGTGGGTAGTGTTGTCTTAGTGAAGCAAAGGAAAATGTCAGTATTCTGATTGTCATATTATTGTTACCATAAGGCAAGCGTTGACTAAATGAACTGAATATACTGATTTTAAACCAAGTACTTTTACTAAAATTGGCAATGCAATGATATTTTCTTTTTAGACCACCACCATCTAAAAAAATGAAGTTGTTTGGTTTTAAAGAAGACCCTTTTGTGTTTCTCCCTGAAGATGATCCATTGTTCCTTCCTATCCAGTAAGGAAAAAAATTGTTTCCATTTTGGCACGAAGATTTCTAGTAGTTCAGCAATATTGGTAATTCAGTACACCACAGAAGATGGGTCTAGTTGATCATACATAAAACTTTTTCCCCTAACTTTGCACCAGGTCCCCCTCTCCTGAATGCTTAAACTGTTCTTAAATGAAAGTAGTCAACTATAGTTTACACTAGAAATTTTTGAGTATATCTTAGTGTCTATGACAACTTAGCTTTTCAGGTAACATGCGTCTTAGAAAGTCTAATCTTTGTGTTCTGGAGCCAAAGCATTTAGTGTTTGCAGAAATAGCTCAAGAAAATGGGCTAACCCATGCATTTGAGTATGTAATTTCATTGTTCAGCTAATCAAAACAAGTATTATGGCCACAGGAAGTTTTATGCATTGGACCCATCATTTCCTAAGATGAATTTACTAACTCGAACTCAAGAAGGAAAGAAGAGACAGCTGTACATGGTTTCTAAGGAGCTAAGGAATGTGCTTCTGAACAACAGTGAGAAGATGAAGGTATGGTTCATCTCTTAAGGTTTTCACAACGGAGATCATAAGCTTTAGCGGACGTCTCCTTGAACTTTATTGCCAAGCTTATTGGTTACATGGAGGATTAGCCCTCTGATAGGCCTATTTATTTTTTTTAATCTGAATGAGTGTGTTCCTCTCTATCCCTCCTCTGTTAAAGAGATGAAGAGTTGTCTCTGAGAGGTAAATACCGGTCTCCAAGATTAAAATCAGTGTGGTTTTTGGCAGATGGAAGGAAACTTAAAAGTAGAGGAAGAGAATATATAACTGCTGTGTGTGTACCAGTATTGTTATCAGGTCTTCAGGTACCTTCACAAGTTTACATTGACACTGTTGTATTTATGAGCCCCTTAATTACAAAAAGTATTGAGAGCTTTGAAAGCCTACCAAAAATAATGGATAACTTCAGCTGAATTATTAGCTGGTTGTGTTGCATTGGGGACATTGTTTCAAAGTAATTTCAACAACTGAATATTTTGAGAAGTTGTTAAGCTGAATGATAATGGGATAGGAAGTAGATTTTGTGAATTAGAGGCAAAATGATAATTTGTTTTATATGACTCCCCATGGAAAATGCCTTGCAAATGCTAAAGATTTGTCTTGGAAGTTGTTGAATAATTTAAGTTTAAATAATGTCATGTAGTCCAGCTTCCTTCCTGCCCCAAGCAGGGCTAACTTCAAAGCTAGATCAGATATGGTTCAGTGTGTCATCCTGTGAAATCATGAAAATTTCCAAGGATATTCATTACATCTTTGCAACAGATCTTTGAGATGGATAAATAATTATCCTTTTATCCCACGTGCAGGAAATGGCTGCGTAATTGACAAAATTTTAAGAAACTGGTGCATTATATTAGGCAGTGACACTTTGGGTACCACAAAGCATATAGCGTCCTAATATTAAAACACTTGTGCATTTTTAAAATCCCGTCCTTGATTGACTTTCCCAGAATCACCCAGAAACTTCTTACTCAAACTAAAATGAAAATTAGATCTTAACAGTTCATTGCCCTCATTTTAAGACTAAATCTTCCTCACAGTGTTCAGTTTCCAACATGGAAAGGAATAAAAGGTATTTATGTTGGGAGAGATCTATGTTTTGATAGCGGGAATTCCTTTTCCCCTTGAATGAATTTTCACATGAATTTAATTCAGTGTCCAGCACAAATGAACAAACTTTATGGCGGAATTACCCTTTCTTCCTCCTTTTAGTCAAACAATTGAGGAAGAACAAAGTTCAGAGTGGTAATTTCGAGTTTATACTCCTTAATGATGCTTATTGGCTTTGCTGTTTGCAGGTTATTAACACAGGGATAAAAGTCTGGTCTCGCAACAGTGATGGGGAACAGTTTGGATGTGCGTTCAGATTAGCGCAAGAGGTAATTACATAGCATTGTATTTTTGAAGGGGATAACTTTGGTTTCCTCTAGAGCCTATAGCACAGCTGGCGTTAATTTTGTCAGACTAATGACAACTTGCATTTTCAGTATGGTTTTAAAATGTGAAGATTGTTTTCCTGTGTTAGCTAAAGGACATGCTGTTTTTAACATTTTTTTTTCTTCAGACAGTAGAGATTGCATTTTGAAATAATTTTATTTATTTATTAAACAGGGAATTTATACTCTGTACCCATTCATTCATGCAAGGATTATAAATGTCTGCATAGAAGATGTTAAAATTCTGCTAACCCAGGAAAATCCATTCTTAAGTAAATTCAGCAGTGAAACACAGAAGAAGGTCAAGGACATGGGTAAGCCTTCTAAATTGTGCTATGACAAAATGATTATTATACAGTACACAGAAGACTATGAAAATCCTGTCACATAAACTGTGTTTGCTAAAAATTTTGACTAAATTTGTCTTAAATATACTTGTTAATTAGGTAAGTAAGCATTACTGAAACCAAGTGTGCTACTAGAAACTGCAGTCCTTTCTGATCACAGCCTTTAAGGTTTATAAACTCCAGAGAACACAATAGTTGCCAAACTTGTGGCTTCTGTGAAACAATGCTGTAAGGCAGCATTTAAAATAACTGATGAACAAAGATTTTATATGCCTCTGATCCTTATGCCTGTTAGTGCTCCAGCTGAAACTGTTTGTCATATGCAATTGTTTGCCATGATTTTATGTATCAAATATAATTATTCGGATTTGATTTTCTTAAATACAGGGAGCAATGTCTACTCATATTGAATTTTTATTCCCTCTATGCTGGATGCTTGAAGAAATGAAAACTGGTTTTCAGTCTTTTGTTTATGTTCTTTTATTTCCAAGTCATCACTGGTCCTTGTACTTCAGGGTTTGATGAGGCAAAATGGGAAGAACAATTTTTCTAAAGTTTGGACTGGCATACTCTTATGTTCGTTTTACTTAAGTAAAAGTTCCTTGCTAGATTCACTGAGTAAATTAATATACTATGTGGATTTGTATTTGTATTTGCTTGTGTGGGGTTTGGGAGAGGGCAGAGTTGGCAGTTGCTTTTGTAACTATATAAATCCCTTGGTCTAGGGGAAAAAAAAAGAATAAAAACTCGTATTGTCTATAGTTTACTGTACTGAGGTAGGTAGCTACTAACCAGCTCATGATGTGTGGTTGTCTAAAAACTTGTTTTATTGAACATTTTCAAATTACAATCATTTTAACACTGTACCAAGTAACACATCTGTTTTGGTTTTGTTCCTCCCCACCTCCCTTCCCGGTAGCGATGGGAAGTATAGTTCTGAAGTACGACCCAGACCCTGAGTAAGTAGATGTGTTGCTTTCCATTATGCGGTTTTAAAACTCTGACAAGAATTTATTTTCACTCAGCAAAAAAAAGAAGTGGAGGCATAGAAATGCAATAAGGTCAGCTCAGCATACAAAGAATATAACAGAGAAAGAAGCTATCTTGCCTGTGTATTCTTACAACAATTTTAGGATTTAGCTTTGTAAAAGAGAGCTGATAGTTCTGCCAGAGGTCCACAGTATTACCGCATGTGTTTTGGTTGGTTGTTTCCCTGTGAAGTCCAGCATTTGGAATAGAAAAACTTAAACTTTTTCATTGTTCATTTTTGTTGACAGAGTAGTATCAGAAGCTCTTGAGTGCTTCTGAAATGTAAACTTTCCTCGTGCTGTTGCTTATATTAGTTCTGAAACCATAGCCAGAAAATTAGTTTGCCCATTGCAGAAGTTTAATAGCATTGAGCTTTTTTATTTTTTTATTATTGGCTTGCTTGCTTGTAAACAAGCAGGTATCTGTTTAGATATTGAAGTTAAGACCAATGTACTTGTATCTTCTACAAATAGTTATAAAATCCATTTACTATTAAAGGTTGTGCACTTATTTATCAGGGTATGGCTAGAAAATTAAGTTTCAAAGATTAACTTTCTCATAGTTGACCGAACGTAACTGCTTGTTTGTAGAAAACCTGATGATCTTCAGTGTCCTATAGTGCTGTGTGGTTGGCAAGGAAAGACATCACTCCGTGCCTTTGTGCCCAAGAATGAGAGACTTCATTACCTGAGGATGATGGGAGTTGAAGTGTTTAAAGCAAAGAGGAAAGAGGAGGAATCGGAAAGTAAAACAGCGGAAGAAGTTCAACATGGGCTGGCACAAACAGAGGAAGGAATGGACGTGGAAGATAAAGAACATGATTTAGTCACAAAAATGGAAGCAGAAATAGGTGAAGAATCTTCCCACAGTCCTGTGGAAAGCAGTGCTATGGAAGTAGAAAATAAAATTGAGGATTTAGATCAATCTAGTAAAAATGCCAACAGTCATGTAAACCAGGAAAGCAGTGACACGGATACGAGTAATGTGAAAGATTAAGTTTCTTTCTCTATTACTTGGCAGCTTCTATGAGGCTCACATCCAGACTTCTGCATTTAGCATTGAAGTATATTTTAAAATTTCGGTTGGAATGGGATGTTCCTCTTTTAAAGTTTCACCTATTTTATTTTTTAAATGAAAATTATAAAGAGATTTCTCTTCACATGTGTCTTCTTTTTACCATTTTAAGCTCCGTGTTACTGGTGGGCTTGTGTGTCTGTTGCTGGCAATGGACCATGCACCAGTAAAATCCAAAGCCTGTATTTGAAATGGAATAATGATATGTACAAATAAACTGCCTGTGTAACTGGTCAGGAATTCCTTCAGAATTAAAAACTGGGGTTTCATTCAAAGCACGCAAGTTCTAGAAAACCATTTTTTTCCTCTTAAGATTTCTGACCACACCTACCACCCAATCTGATTACTGCTTACATAGGTTCTTTAATGGATAAGGGAATCAGTATGAGTATGCATACAAATGCACACAGAGGATATCTAACTAACAACCTGGTTAACATTTATTTAAAATAAACCGTGCCACAGCATCCGGGGAAAAAAAAAAAAACCCGCAGAATGCATTTTGCCAGAGAGATTTGTCTGAGATTTTTCTCGAGAGCGGTGAATTGCTTGACAGGCACAGCTAATAAATGTCCTGAACTCGATCTTCAGGTATGCTGAGCATGCCTTGAACTTATATCTTAAAATGTCCCTGTTTAAGAGTCTGTGACTGTCCCTCAAATCTACTGCAGTCTTCTGTTTCTGTGTCATTTCTTCAAATGGGAGTCATCTTGCATTTTTTGCAAGATACTTGTTTATAGCTCAAATAATCGTTAAAAAAAAAGTGAGGTGGTATATATATTGTTGTATAGTAGATGTTTAAAAGAGGTTATTTAGATCCAAAAGGGTCATTTACTTAATCTGACTTTAAAAAAATAATAATTATTTGGCTACCTCAGAACCTTATAATATAAATTCCATCCTTTGTGGCGTAGTTTCAGCAATACTGTTTGTACTTGTATTGAGTTGACATGAAAGGAAAGTGACCAGTGGTATTGTCCTCCACATGGCGATGCAAATATTTGTGTTTCTTGTCAAACTAAATTTTACTATGTGTATTTTTACTGATGAAGTCCTAATGTGGCTTGGATCCATTTTCTGTAGCTTGCTACAACAGACTTGCTGATGCCTGCCCTTGAACTACTTCGTCAAAGGGAGTATTCTTGAGGGAGAGACGTAAAAGTGAAATAATGCCATGTCCTCTGATAAGATATTAGTCTCATGCAGTGAAGAACCATCAACAGGACTCATTTTCCTCTTGAGAGTCCATAAAATAGGTTAATAAAAAAATCAGTTCTTGCCCTTGTATTTTGCTAAGGTTTGAATTTGTTCTTTGAATTGGGAACTGCGATTGGACAGGTTCTTTTTTTGGCAGCTCCTCAGGCTGAAGAGCAGCATCGCAGAATTTTCTTTCACATGGAGGTATATGCAAAGGATAATTTTTAATTGTTAAAATGTGTGAGGAAAAAAATTGTAGCAACTTGAAACTTCAAGCATGAAACTGAGCATTGATTTTCATATCTTTGCATTTATTCTGACGTACTGTGCATTTGAAATGGAAGAAGGGTAGAAGACCATTTCTAAGCCCTCATCACCATCATAGTCTGCAGTACTCAACCTTGAGGATGACTGATTTTAATCTATCTCATCTTTTTATGCTCTAACAATCTCCATAAATTATCAGAAGGTCAAGTGTTAAAACTTAGGTGAAGAAACCAGAATTTGTTTTGAGTTGTGCCTGCTGTTACTGTATCTACTGATGTCCCTGAGCAGCAGTTTAAGCTTCACTTCAGTCAGTGGCTCTGCTAAGGATACAATTTTATGACAAGTTAAGCTGATAAGAATACTTGTTGATACAGATAATCCAGACAATTAAATCAGCAAAAAGCTAACTGTATAGAAAATGAACAGTCCTGTTTGTTTGGTTTTTTTGACTGAGCTTACCACTGGCAGACTAAAATGAGAGTAGAAAACTTATCTAGGAGCTAAAGAAAAGTAGTTTCTTGGATCATGAAGTGACTGAAATTGGGTATAACTTAGACTTGTAATAGAATAAAAGCCCATATCAGCATAATTTTAAATCCTTTTGAGTAGTCCCATTTTCCTACATTATCTGTGAAATTTTGCTTTGCTCTTGGCTTTTTGGTGTTCTTTTTTTCCTGTCAAGTGCAAATGGGAAATTTCAGCCAAGAAACTGGGAATCTAATTCTTTTGTGCAGATCAGCAGTTTTACTCTGTATCTCAAAGAAAAACCAACCCAGAGACTGCAGATTTATTTTTTTTAAATACTGTGCATTTGCTTACACCAGTTGCTCTGCCCCAGTTACTCTTGCCTTGATTGCCAGAAAGGAAGATGCTGTCCTAGCTTCCCAGTCTGGGAGCCCGATGAAATAGGGTGACTTTTGTTTGTCTGTCTCTGCCGAGCTGTATGCTGCTGCGGCTCTGATGCTCAGGTGGCTGAACATCTGCTTGGATGATTTTGAACATGGATTGCTGCAAATAATTTAAAAGGAAGACGAAAGAGACCTAATAGGCAATCTTGTTAAGTTTGAAAATGTGAGTCTTAAATCACTAGGTTTGAAGTTCACGAATTAAGGTCCATCCTTGTAAGCAATCCCTATTAAATGTGGGGTTTCTCTAGTTAATGTTGCTGGATTTTAGAAACACAGGACTGGAGATGTTTGCGCTGATGGCGGGGGGTTTATATGTGATAGAGGGGAAACAAGAAAAATTTCCTGCATCTAAATGAGTAGTCTGTTTATGTTCTGCTTAGAGATGCCCTCAGGAGAAGCTGCTGGAGCCATCAGAAAATAATCTGTAGACTGAAAAACCTGGAAAGAAAAGGCAGAAAAACACCACATGGGATACTCCTTTGTAGCTTTTTCTTCAGTATTTACCTAACATTAGTCACTGCTTTGGAAGTTTGTTAGAATGTTCGTACTTTAGTTTGCTACAAAATTATATATATTTTTAATATAGAAAAATATACGATATTTTTATATAAATACATAAGTATTTATTTATTAATGTATAGTAAAATATAAAATACATATATAATAATAGAGAAGATACCATAATCTAGTGCCACTGGGATGATTAATTTTTTTCTTAAATGTCTGAATCCTATTAAAAGTCAATGAGGCTACTCAGAGTATACCGACCCCTTGAAAAAATCCTGCCCATAAACTTCGAATTTAGTCTTAGCAGTAAAAGAAAGCAATTTAGCTCCTGTGACAACCCCTATCCGAGGCGGCAGCAAAGGGCAATCTGTGCGTGTCTTTTTTCCAGCGGGAAAACTCCATCCTGGAAACCAAGCCTCAGCGTGTTCCTGCTGCATTGCTGCTGGCGCTGAGCTGGGCACGTCGTCTTGCCCTGCTCTCTCTCCAGGACAAACCTCGTAAACAACCCCCAGCAAAGCGGTGCGGATACAACAGCCGATCCGTTATTCCCAACAAACGTCCCGATGAAGTCGGCTGCCGCGCTGCTGGCACCCCATGTTTTTACCGCTCCGCTTTGCAGCTGGTGTTGAGGAAAGGCGGGGGGGCGGCGCGCCGCGGCGTGGGGGGACCTGCAGCCCGCAGAGGGGTGCGAGGCACCTCGCTGCCCACACCCAGCACCGGCAAGGGCAAGTTTCGGGGGGACCGAGGGCTGCCCGTACCCTCAAGGTGTGGTGTTGCTTGTGGAGCGTCCACACCTCTCTCACTCCGGGTGGATTTCCCCCCCCGCACTGATCCTTGTATCAAAGACATAGTTGTATTTAATTATTATTTAATTTGTTGCTCTGTGTTTCTTAAACAAACCCAAGTATTGTTTTTTGATGGAAAATCTGGTTTACTTAGAGTGTGGCTGCTTGCATTACGAATTTAAGTTTCTTACTTCTGCACTTAGTATTCCTATTCACATACATTTAAGCAGTCTGTTGGCTACGTGGGTACTTGCCTGTAATCCTCCTTTTTTCTTTAAATGAGTTACCCATGCGTGGCTCTGGCAGGATGGGTAACTTCAGGCACTCCGTCACCAAATGGTCCCTCGGGAATGTGCCCATACACTCCTGCTTCACCTGTGCACCTCATTGTATTTCTGATGCTTTGCATCTTTCATGCTCATTTTCCATTTGTCATCCCTTGAAATTGTTGACTCCTCCCCGGCTTTCTTTTTGTATAGCCCAAAGGCTTTCACGTGTGTCAGCAGTGGACTTTTGCCTGTCCCTAAAGGGAAAACCAGTATGAACAGCGGCCAAAACAATCCTTACAATTTTTATAAGAACAGGGCAGGCAAACAATGATCCTTGCCCAGAATGTTCTCCCAGACTCCAGGGGTTTCTTGGACCAGAGATGTTGTCTTTGGGTTTAATGGTCCTTTGTGTATTTCTCCTCCATTAATTTGCCAGTGGCTCCTTGAGGCAATGTGAACTTTTAGCTCTCCTAACATCCTGTAGCAGGGGGCCCCCAGATCTGACCTGTTCTGTGAAGTTTTACCTCCTTCTAGTTATTTTGGTTCCTAATGGTTTTGTTGCATGATCCTCAAAAAGGAAGAGATGACACACAACTGATCGCTGACTAGTTTCTCAGACACTTGTGATTTTATGTCTTCTTGTCATGTCCCTTATTAATCGTCTTTTTTCCAAGCGGAAGAGTCTTAGCTTGCTTGTTTGTTCCCTGTATGGAGACCACTCCAAACCTTTCATCATCTTTATCAGATGTTTCTGAACTTTTTTCAGTTTTTATGTCCTTTTCCAGCTGAGGGGGACCAGAACTGCACATGATGCTTAGGATGTGGCGTATATGCAAGTGTGTGCTCTCGGTTCTATCCTCCAGTCATCTGGTTGGCATTTTTTAACTCAGTCTTGTAAGGTGCTTCTGCAATTCTCTGTATCTGGACGTAAACCAATAGCTACTGATTGAATTGTTTTCTGGAAATCTGCAGGTCCTTGGCAGCATTTCATTACGACAAGATCATAGGAGAGAAATTTCACACCAAAATGCTGATGAGCAGGTTGACCGAGCACCGAAGAGAGTATAGTGTTTTCTTTCTAATATTTAAAAAAAAATAAATATCTGTCCACAAAATACTCTCATAGAATGCTTTTCTTCTGGAAGGTAACAGCTTATTGGAGGAAAATAAGTGCCCTTAGGAACACAGCAGTAAGAATTCTGGCAGCCACCCCTGAATCTTTTCCAGGGCTCCTGAACCTGGAAATCTATTGGGGAGGCTCTTGAGAACCACCTCCTAAACTCATATTTCCTGTGGCTTCTCAGGCTTCAAATTCACCAGCTGCCTTGTTGTGCAACAAGGTGATACCCTGCATGTTGTGTTACCGGGATTTCTTGCCCTCATAGGTCTGAATGTCTCTCTGGCCAGCTGTCAGTCTGGTACACTGTCCAGTTGTCTGCCTATGTCTTCATCTGGCATTCTAGGGCAGTGATGAGGGAGTTGGGGAAATGGCCTGAAATACTAAAAATGTCTGCTTCAGATGTTTCAAGTGGATTTTTAAAGCCATTTTACCCTGTAGAAAACTTTGCATTTTCAACTCTTCATTCTCCATTGTCTGAATTTTTACAAATGCAAAATCTAGGGGATGAAATTCCAGGTTCTGCATGGTAGCAAACAGCATCATGAGCCAAAAACTAAGTTATAGCATTGAATTAAATATGGTGGCATCTCCCAACAAGAAATATGAATGTCATGGCAATCGGTGTAATTAAAACTTCCTAGAATGTTTTTTGAAACCCACTTACTAACATATCAACATTTGATTAGTTTCTTCACCCAAAGAAGAAGGCAGAACTAAGTGGGGAGAAGGGAGGACAGAACAGAAACTGCTCAGTAAAGCCCACAGTGCTGGATGCAGATATGTGGGATGTAAAGCCAGGTGGTGAGTAACCTAAATGTTTCAAGGTGAGCAAGCTGAAGGATGGTTTTCAGCAGCTATTTTTGAAATGTTACAGGAATTGGAAGTTCAGTGAGGCAGCCTTGGAGGTTCCACATACTTGCCACGGAGAAGTGAGGCAGTCTGAGCTTGCAGATGAAGACCTGCTACAGACAGCAGCTGGGGACAGTGCGTCAAGAGCCAGTCAATCACTGAGAGTTTTTCTGATTATAAAACCACAGAAACAGAGAAGGACTTAGGTTGGAAGGGGCCTATGGAGGTCACCTAGTCACCCCTGCTCAAAGCAGGGCTAACTTTGAGGTTGGGGCAGTTTGCTCCAAGCTTCACCCAGATCGGTCTTGAAAATCTTTAAGGATGGCAGTTGTACCACCTCTCTGGACAAGCTCTTCTAATCTTTTACCATTCTCATGGAGAAGTTTTTCCATGTGCCCAGTTGGAGTTTTCCCTGCTGCAACTTCTGCCTGTTGCCTCTTGTGCTATCACTACACACCCTTGAGAAAATTTTGGCTCCATCTTCTCTGCGACTACCCCTTGGAGTGTTGAAGAGAGCAGCTGAAACCCCCTTAACAGTTTTTCTCTATGCCACACAAACCCAGCTCTTCCCTCCCCTCCTCATTTGTGTAGTCTCCCAACCATCTTGGTGGGCCTTCACTGGTGGGCCTCACCAGTATGTTGGCAAATCTTCTAATGGGGGACCTATGCTGGACACAGTACTGCAGATACAGCCTCACAAGCAACAGCTAGAGGGGAATAATCACTTAATTAATTAAGGGAATTAAACCCCTGGCTACTTCATGACTGTTCTAAATTTCAAGAAGTATATGCCGCTGCAATTATTCTAGAATATTCTTGATGGGTTTCCGTGCCTCGTAACTTCATTTTCATATTCTAATTTTTCAAATTGCTTTTCTCTTGATGACAGAAAAAATCTGTGCAGCTGTGCAAAATGTGGCGATTTACTGAACAACAAGAAGATGTAACTAGCTTTGTGCAAAGTTCTCTTGAATAAAAAAAGAAAATAAAATGAAATGCAAAGATTTTTCAGTAATCATCGCTTAAGGGCTTTTTATGTAGTGATACACTCATAGTGATAAAAAATGTGAATTCTTCTGAATGATGATTTTTAAAAATATCATATTTAATGGGTAGATCATGTTTAATGCAAAGATACATAGCTTCTTTTCTGACTCAAAATGACCTCTTAATGCAGAAAGGGGCTGGAACTTGATGTCCACTGGGTGGACCAATAAGTTGTTCTAGAAATATGGGCCATGGGGGCAGAAAACATGTTTCTGAGCTCTGCCTGCAGTACGGAATGGAGCCAAAGGGCATGACTACATCTTGGTAAAAGGAACAGCCAGAAGCTTCCAGCTTCGTCCACAGCCTACACACATACATCCTACAGGCAAAGAGTGTTTGAGTGCTTTGAGTCTTGCTGTCTGGGTCGATGTATAATGGGTCTGCTCTTGGGGACAATCTGAAAGTACTAGTGAAACAGCAACACAAACTGCTTGCCATCCCCTCGTCTGAGGTCCTCTCTGGATTTCTGAGGAGGGCGCTCCGCCTGAGTTTGAAATCCTCTTAAACCTGCAGGTTAGGATTTTAGATAAGGGAGTTTCTTATCCCAAGGAGGATTGAATCCAACCAGCTTCTTCCCTCTCCTAGAAAAATAATAATTAACTGAAATGATAACCATGATAGAAGGATGGATGGAAGACAATGTGTTTTCTTAGTTTTGGTCTGTTGCTAAGAGGCCTCTAGATAGCCGGGGTGGCAGAGTATGTCCACCATTTGGTGTAAGGCCCTCACAATGCTAACAGGTCTCTCTGTTTGTAACAGGTTACCTATCACACTGACAAAAAACCTCTCTAAACCGCGGAGAAAGAGGAGATCTTACTTCTTTGAGCTTTCATCTTCTCCCACACATAACAGGTGGGGCTGGGTGTTAGTGGTCCATAATCAGATATCCATCTTTTCTGAAGAAACCTCCCTCTGTCTTCTGTAATGTAATTTCTTAGTGCCGGTAGGGTCTTAATCCTGAATCCATAGAAACGATGAGTTGACACCTTCTTCCTGAATGGCCATTTACAAGGACAAAAAGAAAGCAACCCCCCATTTGCCAAAATGGTTGAATGTTGGTTGGTACTTCTCTTGTGCAACTTCAATTGCTCCTATGGGCATTTTAGCATCACCTCGAGTTTTGCATTCTCAGTCAGTCTGTTCTCTGTTTTTACACCTGTCATTTGCATTATAAACACCTTATGGTGTTTATGTGTTTATAATAAACCTTTTTTTATATATGTTTCTATATCCTATCATTTCCTAGCTTTGAATGTGAGGGGTTTGTTTAAAGTGTAGAGGGATAAGTGCACTCAGCTGGTCTGAAGTGTTCTACACCTTAGAAATAAGTGTTCTTTTACACCTTGGTAATATATTTTCATGGGGGGGCGGCGGGGGGGGGGTTTGAAGTTTAAATCAATTGCTGCAAAATCAGATTAGGTTATCTGGATTTATATTTTGTATTGTTATGATAAAAATAATTTAGAGCTTGTGAAAGGTGCCAGATTGACAACCTTAAAGTTAAGCTGATTGTTCCATTATTTCCCAGCTCCCCTCTTTCTGCCTTTCAAAGACATCTGCTCTTCTCTAATCTCCCATAACTCAGTTTTTCAGATGACTGCTAAGGTTTCTGAGATAGAAAGAGCCACTCCTCTAGGTATCCCTAGATGATGTTTATCAATCAGGCTTGTCTAATTTGAAGATGTTTAGTTTATTTCATTAGGTCTAACTTATTTCATTATGCTCTATCTTGTTCTTTCTCTGGTCCCTGAGACCTTTTAATCAGTATTATGTGCATGAACAGCCTCATCTTTTTAAAGGGCTAGTTCATCTTTTTAGATACATTAATTACTATTTAGAGAGGACAGATTCAAAAGAAGCAATAGGCAATCCAACTTGAAATCATCTGCTGATTCCTTTCCCTTGAGTATATTAGTGTTTTCTTTGGGCCATTCAACAAGGTAAGAACAAACCGCAGAGGATGATTTTTGTTATCCTGTAATTTTCTTGCTAAATTGAATCTCATTTTCAACATATTTCTTCCTTATATGCATGTATTCTTCTACGTTCATTTTAGCAAACAGAAAAAGTTTCCACTCTTTAGATGAGTCCTTTTTCTACTTAAAAGTCCACCAGTGAAGGACCACCAATGTGTTTAGGAGGCTGGAGCCCATGCCCTGTGAGGAGAGGCTGGGAGAAATGGGTTTGTTTAACCTGGAGAAAAAATGGTAGGTAAGATCTGATTGCTATCTTCCAGTAAATAACAGGTAGCTATAGAAAAGACAAAGCCACTTCTCTACGCAAAGTGACAGGACTTACAACAAAGGATGCAAGATGCAGCAAGAGAGACTTCAGCTGGACATGAGGAAAAAATTATTCCCTGCAAGAGTCGTCAAGTGCTGGAGGGGGTTGCCCAGAGAGGTGGTGGTTCTCCATCCTTGGAGATCTTAAAAACTTGGCTGAGTGAGGCCTTGAGCAAGCTGATCTAGCCAGGAAGCTATCCCTGCTTTGAGCAGGGGGTTGGACCAGCTAACCTCCAGAGATGATCCAAACCTCAGCCTTTTTCTGATTTTTGGATTGCCCCCCGGGTGAATGCCTTCAGTGATGTACAGTCAGTCACAGCCCTCTGAGACTCTTCTGCTCAATACCCCTTCAGACACCCTCTGGCTATTCAGACAGCAAAGCATTTAGCGATTCGCGAAGCCCATGCAAATGTTTAGCTCAAGTTAAACCAGAGTGCAATGGTTTAACAACACAGTCACTGGATCCTCTACTGACTGTACAGCAGTTTAGTACTGCTACTGCTTTTCATTAACTGTAATTCAAGTTAATTCACTGGAATCTGCCACAATGCAGTAGGAATAACTTTATTGTTAATTCAACTATATCATAAATGAGAGGATAAAAGAGGATTGAGTTGAAACTCTTGACAAAATTATTAAATTAAATTAAATGTTAGATTGCTATGGTAGAAACGAGCCTCCACCTTGGCTTTTTGTATGACCACACCATACCCTGACTTCAATAACACCACAGAGACTACAAGCCTGGTGAATTGTGTCCTGTGTTTCAAAATGCCACATTCCTAGCTGAGGGAAGCTGCGGTACATGAGTAATGTGAGGCATCTACAGTTCTGAATTGTTCCTGTTTTCATTAAGTCATATGTTCAGCCGTAAATGTTACATTGTCTCTAGAGGCAAAGGATGAATTATACATAATGACTAGGAATTTAAGATAGAAAGGGCAGATCTGAGCAATTTTAGGACATTTTCATTTCCTGCAGAAAACGTGAAGTGAGGAGAGGATTATCTGCTTACTAGACAGCACAGGAAAGCCCACGTTCCCTTTGACTTTGGCCAAGAGATGGCCATCCACCCAAACAAGCACCACCCAGCACTGCGCCTAGGCCTGAATTTTGACCAGAGGGGATATAAGACATCACCAACTGGCATGTGGTAAATTCAGGTGGTGCAGGACACTCAGTTCTCGGGTATCTTGTTTTAGAAAAGAAGCCTCAGCACTAAAGGAATAATAGCCTGTGGGGCTATTATTAATGCTGGCGGGACTACAGTATGTTTCAAGGAGGTTGTGAAGTTCCTCTCTCTAGGAAAGAAATGCTGGTGGAAGGCCTTGACAGCAAGCGTTTGCTTTGCTCTAGACAGCTTGTAAGAACATCTCAAAAACAAATGGTCAGTGGAGAAAAGTAACACATGCATATGCTGATGGGCCTCCAGGAGGTGCCATGTGATGTCAGCCAGTCCTGTGGAGATGTTTCCGATGCTCTAGAACATCTTAAAGACAGTCAGAGACGACATTAACAAAACTGAATCTTACTTCTCTCTGTGGGTGGGACTTCAGTGTTTGGCTAATATCAAAAGCAATTCAGTTAATCTAGGTTTTCTTTCTAAAAAATTTTTTTTTGATTTTTTTTTTAGCAAAACATTTTCAAGCAACACTGGTATCCCTTGCACTGGAAAAAAGGTGAGCTAAAGAAACACCTAGAAAAAGTGTGTCAAATAACAAAAGCAGTCATCACAACTGACAATTTATTTGCTTCCTATGGAGAATCTGGTTATTCTGCTTTTCACATCCAAATAGGATTTGAATCCACATCCAGTGTTCAGGAAAACTCACATAATACCTCACTCAAACCCCTTAAATAAGAACTAACTCTTTAATGTTTCCTTTGACAAATTGCAACAGGTCATGCAAGTGACAAGCTTTATTAAGAACTGATGTCATACACCAGGGTTTGCAGGGTTAAAATAATATGAAAACTCTGATCATGCTATTACAGAGACTGTGCTGTTCCCTCTGAGAAGAAATAGGAGAGATAATGTAACAATAAAGGTGAAAAATATATTTTTCTGAGGAGTCTGAGTGCAGGGCAGAACATTACCATTTTATACTCCAGTCTGTCTTGGTACAGCGCTGCGATAACAGGGCAATGCTGTTGACCTCTGTGAACTACATTGAAAGGAGAGCCAAACTCAGCCCAATTCTTTCCTGAAGTTCATAGAAAAGCACGTTAAATCAGATTTGACCTGAAAAGGTAAATGTCATAAAGCAGGGGTATTTTCCCCAATATGTTCTTTGTAGCATGCCAACCGTCTACGAAAAGCTGACGCAATTTTCCATCACTAGATTAATTTCCAGGCTATGCTTTGAGGCAAACGAGGCTGTGTTTCAAATCGACTCTGCCTACTAAACCGAAAACACAGGATCATGGAACCAGTAGAACGAGTTTGGCTGGAAGGGACTTGGGGGGTTTGCGCTGTGCAGGCCGCTGCACCAGGAAGGGACAGCTTCCAGGCTGGAGCTGGTTGCTCAGGGTCCAGGTGGGTCTTGGGAATGTCCCAGGGCAGATGGTCCAACACCTCTCTGGGCAACTGCTCCAGGGCTTACTCACTCCTGCAGGGAAAGCGTTCAGCAAAAAGTAGCCAAAAAAAAGTCAGCTGGTCCTTTATACAGCTGTACTGAAATACTGGATTTTCCTGAAATACAGTATATGTGTGTAACACCAAAAAAACCCAGACAGTACGTGGGAGAATAGAGAGGTCTCAGTAGGGAATGAGTGGTTACCAAGAAATCACCACTGATTTACAGAGAGAATGTACAGAGATTTACACGAGTGATACCTTTTGTCAGGCTAACCGCTAAAACTGCCGATGGAGGTGCCTTACTATGCAAAAATGAACAGCAGATGCTGACCATAAAAAGAAGTTAAAGGTCTCAAACAGCTGGTAAGGACAACACTTGAATTTATGGCTGGTAGCACCAAGCAAAGCTGTCTACTGTTGTTTCCAAGCGAGGTCTGGGGAGAGGAGTTGGACAAATGCATCGTGATTACTGTATTTGCCCCCAGACCCTGGACTGAGCTTGAAGGCCACAGATGGAACAATTGGCTCTAGCTCTAGAGCTGCTCGCCCCCTTGCGTGTGGAAGATATGTGCTAGCAGCAATAAATTGCTCTCACATATGATACGTGTAAGAGACAGCCCAGAAACAACATGTTAAAAGAAGCCAGAGCATATTCAGCCGGTGATAACAGCTCCACAAGCTCTCGTTATATAAATGTTCTTTGGAGGGGGGCACCCTTGTTCAACAAACTGTTCAAAACCACTGTCTCCCTGCACCCCTGAAGGATGTAGGATGGGTCTGCAGGAGCCCAGGATGCTGAAGAAGCACTGCAGAGCAGAGCAGTGTGCGTGAGCAATGCTTCCTCAGAGGTGGGCAAGCAGAACCATTGCCAACGCCGAATAAAAGCCTCTTCCTTCCATAGGCACTTCTGCAGCCCTTTCCTGGCGTTGAGGAAAAGCTTGTTTGCCTTGGCTATGAACGTGCTCTTAAATGTTGTGCCTGCTTCTGCTCACGCGGATGCGTCCATTCACAAACCGCTCTGTGCTTCCTAGCAGGAAAGTGAAATGAGCTGTGAGTCCCCGGGGAGGCTGCAAGGGAGAGAAAAAAATTCAGGGAAAAGCGATGAACTGCATGGGAAGCGGGAGGGCAAAGGATAAGCACTAGGAGAAACTTGGGAAGGTGGGGAAGATTGCTGGGAGAAACAGGAATCCTACAACACTTGGAATTATAAGCAAATGAAGAAACTGCAGCTGGCTGTGGATGAGGGAAATATCAGAAGGATTTTGAAGATCAAATATCCAATGTTGAAAGGAAAAGATGCACCCGGGGCATCGTGTGTATGCTTAGCGCTAAAACAGCGGCTTTCCAGGAGTGAACAGTACATTTAAGCACTGATGCATTTACTGGTTCCAGCTCCTGGGGGAAATGTGTCCACGCAAGAGCTGATCTCTTGAGTGCTTCAAGGGAGCAATTAAGGGCATTGTAGCAAGCTACATCATTTCTTAATGGCAACTGCCTCCGCAGACAATGTTGAAGACGGGCCAGCGCTGGGCTTGGGAGCAATGATGAAGTCTTGTGAGGACGGGACGTACCAGAACAAACTGGTGAACAAAATAGTAGGTACCAAACCAAAATGGCAAATAAAAGCGCAGCCTGTTCCAATAGGCCCAGTTGGTGTGTGTTCAAGAGCTTGGAAAGGACATAAGCCTGACACCTAAGAGCTACAAATGAAATTCAGTTAATAGTATATAGCACATCATAAATATTAATGCATACGCTATATTCTGTGTTTTTTAAATAGATGCATTAAAATTCATTTTATCGATTTAAATTTGTTAAATGCTTATGTTTCATTTATACTTAAAATCCATTAATTTAAAATTTTACTTATATTATTATTTATAAACTATATGTATTATAAATTACATTACATACACTAGATGTATATTGTTATATATTTATATAACTCATAGCATATATGCATATGTCAATATAATGATCAATTCATAGATTATACGCTATTGAATTACATAATAACATAATATCACGTATTATTTAATATTATTGTTTTTATATTATATAAAATAATGTAAACAGTTCTCCTAGACACATTTACATATATTGCATTATACATTCTATCTCTATACATATGTATTACATACTGTATTAAAGAATATATATTACATACTTACAAAAATTAATTTCTCACTGAAAACTGGTTTTGCGCTAGACGGTTAACGATAGGCAAAATGCTGAGTGTCTGTTTTGTTCTGGTTGGGTTTTTTTTTTCAGATTTAAAAAAAAAGCTTTCTGGGTGCTCCAGAGAATCAAGAACCAGTAAACCTTGTGCCTGTAGCTAGCAAATAGGTTTAGAATTCAAAAAAGAACAGATAAAGGACAACATAATGTAATTAATCATTCGAAAACCTCAGAGGAAGTCCTTTGTTAGCAGCTACAAAAATGCAGAATCTTCTTACGGCTACAAATCTGGCCATGATACGGAAGGCAGAGTAGGACTGAGAAATCAATTTTCAGGATGGCATAAGATTAGAAATGTCAAAATGTTTAAAAACATTAAGCTTCAACAGTTGATCTGCATAACATTAAATACTTGGAAATTTGAGTAGAAGAGATGAACAGTGAATTAGCAAAGTCTGCGGAGGCCATTTGTTTTAGTTAAAACCTGAGAATATTACAAGGCAAGTCAGCTGAAGAAGAACCTAATGAAAGACAAGTAAATATGCAGCATACTGTGACGAACAGCCTTCCATACTGAATACAATGAAAGAGCACTGAAAGGAAAAGACTCTTCAAACACTTTTTTACACTTTAGATGGAGAACACCAACATGGTTGTGAGATCTGGGTGCTGCTGTACGCAGCTCAGGGGAGACCTCTGCTTGATGGGTGATTCCAGGCAGATGCAACACCGAGATGCCACACTGAGACACAAACTGGGGAAATGTAACAATTCTTTCCTCTCTTTTTGAACTGGTTTTATTCGCTTCTCCCACATGCAGGCTCCTCTCAGAGCTGCTCATGGAAGAAGACAAGAGCCAGCAGCCACAATACTAGTAGGACAGAAAGAAAAGGTGAATCACCCAGAGGGTGACTAAGCACAGAGGCTGCCCAGAGAGGCAGTGGGATGTCCACCTTGTGATATATATCGGACTCAGACAGACAAAGCCCTAACCAACCTGATCTAACCTCAAAGTTGGCCTTTCTTGGAGCAAGAGGTTGAGCGAGATCATCTCCATTCCAGCCTGAATCATTCTGATCCCCAGGACAAGAGTCTGATGCTCCCATCTGGGCCATCGGGATACAGAATTAGATGACTGTCTCATGTGGCTGCACCATTCATTTGTACTTATCTCAACATTTCTATTAATATCAAAAATACAAACCAGATGCCTGTTTCAAATCTTGCCTAGCACAAGATAAACCAGTTGTTTTTATTGCACATCATGAACACAGAATGGAATTTGCAAGTAATATTGAAAGATTATGAGATATAATATATCAATATCATCAGGCATTCTTTAGAAAAAGCCTGGATGTTTGTACAGCATGTTCAGTCTTCAAATGTGCTGGCAATAAAGTTACAGACCAGCCAAAGCTGCCCCACATATAACAATATGAAGACTAAGATTCCTTTTTGATAAGCTTTGAGCGTGTTGAAATTTCCAGTGGGATCAGGTGCAGTAATAGACAAAATCAGAGCTTGCTGCAAACTGTGAAGATTTGGTGGATGAAAATCTGGACATGAGCTGACAATGTGCACTTGCAGCCCTGAAAGCCACCGTATCCTGCTCTGGTGAGACCCCACCTGGAGTACTGTCATCCAGCTCTGGGGCCCCCAACATAACGAGGACATGGACTTGCTGGATCGTGTCCAGAGGAGGGCCATGAGGATGATCCGAGGGCTGTAGCACCTCTCCTATGAGGAGAGGCGGAAAGAGTTGGGGCTGTTCAGCCTGGAGAAGAGAAGGCTCCGGGAAGATCTTAGTGCGGCCTTCCAGTAGCTAAAGGGGGCCTACAGGAGAGCTGGGGAAGGACTTTTTACTAGGGCATGTAGTGATAGGATGAGGGGGAATGGCTATAAACTGGAAGAGGGCAGGTTTAGATTAAACATTAGGAAGAAATTTTTCACTTTGAAGGTTGTAAGGCACTGGAACACGTTGCCCAGAGAGGTTGTTGAGGCCCCATCCCTGGAGGTGTTCAAGGCCAGGCTGGACGTGGCCTTGGGCAACCTGGTCTAGTGGGAGGTGTCCCTGCCCATGGCAGGGGGGTTGGAACTAAAGATGATCAGAGGGCTGGAGCACCTCTCCTATGAGTACAAGCTGAAAGAGTTGGGGTTGTTCAGCCTGGATGAGAGAAGGCTCCGGGGAGACCTTGTAGAGGTCTTTCAGTAGTTAAAGGGGGCCTACAGGAAAGATGGAGAAAAAATCTTTAGCAGGGCTTGTTGCCATAGGACACGGGGTAATGGCTTTAAAATAAAAGAAGGAAGATTTAGACTAGATATAAGGAAGAAACTTTTTACAATGAGGGTGGTGAAACACTGGAACAGGTTGCCAGAGAAGTGGTTGGTGCACCACTCCTGCAAACATTCACGGTCAGGTTGGATGGGGCTCTGGGCAACCTGACCTAGTTGAAGATGTCCCTGCTCATTGCAGGGAGGTTGGACTAAATGACCTTTAAAGGTCCCTTCCAACCTAAACTATTCTATGATTCTACGATTACCATCCTTTGCAGTTGTTCCCTGAGGGCATGCACAGCTCTGAGGCAGTGTGAGCGCCTTCTGGCACATATCAAATCAGGTATAGGTCTGCAAAGCAGATATGACTCATACAAGTTACAGGTGCCTGCTAGCTGAGGATGAAGGGAATACACAAAGTTTTGTGAGTGGTTTCCCTCCTAATAGCACCTGCACCTTTTCATTTAAAAGGGGTCCACACTGGCCAATGATGGTATCGGTGACAAGGCCCCTTGGATACGATCCACGCGTTGGGAAAACATCAGGAAGGTGGAAAGGTATATTTAGCTGAATGACTGCTTCAGGTATGTGAAGTAATGTAGAAGAAAGACGTAGAAAGAAGAATTTTCTGGTAGTCTTTCAAATTTCCAGGCACCCCCTGACTTCTCATCCTTCCCAGTCTGGCTTTCTTTACTGACAAGAATTTATGTTCCTCTCAGTCAAAAGAAGATTTCAAGAAAAATCAACAGCTTCTCCTTCAGGAGGCTGCAATAACCTCTGCTTCTTTTTCTTCCAAAGAACTCACCAGTTCTTCCAGGAACGTGGTTACCTACAATAATTTATGGTCACCAGGCGTACTGGTGGAGACTGTTTCTTTTGCTGCCTTCACCATGGTGGGTCCTCACTGCTCATACACCAGTTCACCTAGTTACATTTATGCTTTTTCCATGAAGAATTTGCCATGGGTATTATGGGCAGTGTCCAGCTGTCTCTTTCTGAGAGCCAGTGCAGGAATTGTAGAGTAGATAGCTTCAACGAGCAAGTGGACCATGTTCATCTGTCAGCGAAATTCATGTCAAGAAACATTCTCTCTTCAAGTCACTTCCAATAGGCGGGAACCTTTGAATTTCCTACTGCCAGTACAGAAAGAAGAGCAGAAATGGCCTTGAGATAAAGTCAGCATTTATACCCCAAGTGCTGCAGAAGATGTATATGTAGTTACGCTCCAGGTTTGAAAGCCTTTTTGGGTGTTATGGTGGTAAGAATACCAGAACAGTCTGTTTCAGCTTTGGTCTTGATTCAGGTCCAAGTTTCCCCTGCATATTTACATATATACAGACACACACACATATATATGTACATATATATGTAAATATAAAATAAAAATACATATAAAAAATTAAAAATAGATCGAGAATAACTGAATGCCTGTAGAGTAACTGTCCCAAAGGTCAGGTCAAGAGTCAGATTTTTTTTCTGCTTGGTGATGGAGGAGAGGTGACAGGCAACTCCACACGGATACACCTCGTTTGCCAGGGACCCTGTTAAGGCCGTCCACCGCCTGTGCTCACTGAAAGCAGCAAAACAGCTCTTTGCGCTGCTTAACATTCCAACCGACTGCGCTTCCAGCATGACTCCATTTTGCGCCGGGCAGAGGACAAACGAGCTGGCTCCCAGCACTACTCAGTGCTGCAGTGTGAACAGCTGTGCTCTGGGGCTACTCACTTCCAACACATTGGCCCTTTGTTCCATCCCTTTGTTTTTCCAAGTGCTCCGGCTGCGCTCTCTCTCATAGAGGGAGGGGTACTCCACAAACCAACTTTCTCTCAGAAATGGGGTCAAAATAAGTGCGATCAGAGAAGGCTTTCCTGTCCAGGACCAGGGATGCAAAGCATACCAGGGAGTAAGGAAGGAAAGACTAATCCAGGTCCTTATGCTGGCCCGTATTTGACTCCACGAGGTGGACAGGGGAAATATGTGTATTGACCAGATTGGGATCTGCTGTGCAGCAGAACAGCGACATCAAACGCCAGCAGGTGAACTGTACTGTGATATACTCCAGGTGAAAGTCCTTGTCAGAAATGCCACCAAAACCCTTTTTGCCTCAGACATTAATTTGCAGAATGTTTAGAGGATGCAGGTAAAACCAAAACCAGGGCAAGATTGAGCAGAGAGGCTTTGGCCCTAGGAATTCAAGAATAGCTCACCTTAGCAATCATGAAAGCCTTGCAATGTGAGACAACTTCAATTACAGTAAATTGCTTTTCAGAACTTAGAGAATTTTCTTGCAGAGATCCCATGTGCAAACTCCAGGCTTGCTTTACATGGTTTCCTTCCTATTCTCTCTACTGAAGGAAGTATTTTTCAATCTTGCATTGCAGGGAAACAGACAACATGAAAAAAACTGTTAAGCTTAAAATTCCTCAGGGAAAACAGAAGTAAAAGTTCTCTCAGAACACTTTCTTTTTCCAGGCTGAGCAGAACCTGCTCTTTCAGCCTCTTCAAGCGCATCACAGACTTCAGACCCCTAACCATCTTGGTGCCCGTCCACTGGATTCCCTCCAATTTGTCAAAAAGTGCCATGTTCTGGAGGGCCAAAACTGGACACGGTACTCCAGATGTCAACTCACAAGTGATGAATAGGGGAAAAGAATCGCTTTCCTTGACCAGTTGGCTATGCTTTTGCCATTGCAGCCAGGTATGTGGCTAGTCTTCGTTAAGACAGGGCACGCTGTTGATCCCTTTTAAGTCTGCTGTCCACCCAGGCCTCCAAGTCCTTTCCTGCAGAGCTGCGAGCTAGCCAGACAGCCCCCGGCCTGCACGGATGAACGGGGTGGCTCTACTCAAAGCACAGGGCTTAGCACCTGTCATTGCCCAACTGCACAAAGTTCCTCTTGACCCGTTCCTTCAGCTTGTCCAGGTCCCTCAGTATCAGCCCTGCCTTCCAGGACATCGATCACTCCTCCCATTTTCGTGGGTTCATCATAAATTCTATTCATACACTACATACATATTTTAAAAAAATACAGATATAATATATACACATTTATATTTGTGTAATAATTAAAAAAGAACAATCTCATCCAGTATAAGGCATTACCTGTGTATGCATTGTTATCATACATTCTCAGAACTAAACGATGCTGGCATAAATGAAGAAATGATTTAAATTTCTCTTAAGGATGGTCTGCTTTCATTCCCAAAATGCATGCTAATCCATGTCAGCATGGATTTCGTGCTGAATTTGAAGTCTTGGTTTTGCTGAGGAACTTCAGAAGAGGAATCTTTAGTAAAAGTCTACGATCTTGTTAATGCAAATGGCAAGTGAAGAACTCCTCTAAATGACACAAACAATTAGATTTGGTTCAGTTACATTTAACTAATTTTGCCAAGAGGACCTGCAACATATTTCAAATATTTCTGTTAGCAAACCACAAATAATTTAAAAGGCATGAGGTCACTGCATAAGAAAATAAAAGAATATTTGACGGCAAAAGATAATGAATGCTAAGCGTGGTGGCAAACACTAAGTATAAAATGCAAAGTTTTCAGAGTGTGAGGAGATATCTCTGAATTCCCATTTGGTGAAACACAACTGCAATGAATATTTATTCCCACCTTATTTAGCAGCATGAACAAAAGGAACTGTTATAAATAAACAACACTATGACAGCTTCACTGCTGTTAGCTTGACGTTCTCTTCTGAAGTCAATCAAACTGAAAGACAAAGCAATCACGGAAAAGACAAAGTCAAACATCCAAATTACACAGTTTCTATTTTTGGGTTAACTACCGTCATCACTGATTTGTCCAAGACTCAGTAGCATGAGGAAGCTGCTGGTGAAATTTGACAGGTGTCAGCATGGCATTTGCATGCTTCTAGATTGAAACGCATGTAAATTTACATGCCTTGTTTCAAGGTTTCCTTAGCACAGCAGTAAAACTTTGAAGTGATGTAAGGGGGGGGGAGGGGGCGGAATTTACAAAGCAGAGCAACGTCCATTTAAGAGCATGCAATTTAAGTAGTCAATAGAGGGGCAAGGGAACAGAGGCAAGCTCTAAGCTCCGTCTTTCCAACTCCTTGCAGTGTCCTTCTGGCTGCAGGACCTCACCTCTACCCTCTGACGTACCAACGAAACCACCTCCCCAGCACAGCCGTGCTGATAATAGCAGGTGACTCACTTTCAACCTATTTGTCCTCAGACCTAGTTTGGCAGCCGATTTATTCTTCAGAGGGAGCAAAACAAAACTTTAAATGTGTCACTAACTACACGAAAACCTCCAGCGCGTGTTTAGTAACCCATCTGCTCTGCCAATCTGAACTCCGGTCAGAGATGAACCCTTTGACTCAATCAAGTAATATACATGTTTGTAAAGTATTTGCAAGATCGGTATATGCTTACAAGCCAGGATGCACGTTGCCTGGGTAAGCTCAGAGGCTTGCTGTCCCCAGCTTCCCACAAATCTTGAGCTTTCCACTTTGCAGGGCAGCGGGTGCTCTTAGCGCACGTGCACAGCCCTCTCGGTCTCTCTCCTTCACTTCCATCAGAGCTGCTCCTTCCCCCCA
>NW_009648061.1:5582116-5593921 GCF_000708025.1 Charadrius vociferus
GGAATGCCCCGGGAAAGCTGAAGGGCAATGCATACCCAGGAGTTTTAATTCAGCATCTCTACTGACTGACATCTTCTGAAACGTGATGTCTGTAGCAGACTATTTAATATCGGTTGGGGCTTGTGCGGGAGGGGATACTTAACTGGAAAAGTACGTTGCACCAGCAGGTTGGCCTGCTTAGTTCTGTTTCGTAGTACAGTTTGAGAGGAACCTTCTTCACCAGAAGTTACCTACCGCATGGAAGAGGGAAATCTTTCACACTGACTCTAAGCAAATACTTCCCCATGTAATTTCAGCTAGGCTTTAGGATGCCTAAGCATGCATTGTATCTGCCTGTGTAACGCTAAAAACTAAATCCTCAGTACATCAGCCAAGCTACACAACCAGGCATTCAGCTGGAAGACAGTTCCAAAAAGAGCCTAAAAACTTCATCAAGAAGAAGTATGTTCATAATCGACCACCTCATTGGAGTCATGTAAATAACCACGCTGGCCGTAATGGTAGTGTAGAACGGAGACTCTATGGCTCCACGGCTGTGCCTGAAAATCTTGAAAAAATAAATGAGTAAAATGTGGCGAAGAAAACCCTGATATTTAAATCCCAAATACTGGTTAGTTCTACAGTACTTCCTCTGTACAGTCAGCCTACCAAGAATAGATTTCTCTCTATTGCAAGTTCCTGTGGAATGGAAAGCACAAAGACATCAGAGCACTGGCCATCACAGCAATCACGCCTTGGCAGCTGTAACCCTGAATGTCTTTCTAAATGAGTTTTCTAAAAGCATACATATTACACAGTCATATCACATGTATTTGTTATAATAGAAAAGCTTCGTCCCAGCCCTGCTATTTCTGCAAGAAGCTCTGTTTTGGGATCTTATGTACTGCTTTGGACAAGGAGAATGAAGTGAGACTCTCTTTATACAATATAGTGTCACAGCACTAAATAAACAGACCATACCTATTATCTTTCTTTGGACTTGGGACTGAAGTTTAGGCTGGAACAAAGGAGAGAAAACAAGGCAAGTTTAAGAGGTCTTTGACTGCTGAGTATTTAATTGTTGAATTTTTAGGACTAATTTCTAATGACACAGAAATGCATTCCCATATAAATCATCAGCTCTGTTCTTTGTGGAGATCTTTCAGTGTTTAGACATTCAGAGACAGCTTTCTTCCTTTATCATAAGCTTTCTTCGTTCAGTGCCCGCATTCAATCAAGTAGCTTTTTCAGACTCAAAGAAGGTGCTCCAAAAGGACGTATTCTAAAAAAGCCAGGAAGTATCTTCCTAATACAACTTCACACTTCCCCAGATGCTAGTTTCAAATTAATCATCTCTTTTGGGGACAGCAGATGGAAAAGAATATTCCTTATAAAATGGGTCTAATGAGAGCTGGAGGACCTGTGCTGACTGCTAATTTTACAAGAAGTCCTAAGGAGACTCTTGACTGGGTATTGATGCTTACCGTCTGCCAAAAAAAGAAATCCTCCCACTTCTTCAATATTCAGGAACTTTGACAAAGCAGACGACTGGCCAATCTATTTTGATTTTGGCCTCCTCAAGTTTAGGATCTGGGAATGACAGTTGGCTTTATTTCTCACTCACAGAAGTGAGGCGATGGCCTGATTTGAGTTCCACACTACAGCTCCAAATCTTAACATCCTTCTCTTCTGCCAGAAGGAGGACAGAACAAGGAGGAAGCACACATCCCTTTCTAGGATACTAACAAAAAGGACATTATAGGACCTCTTTCACTGAAGCTCCCTCAACAGAAAAGCACCTGGAGGAGCTCTGCAATCAGCTCCTGCAGTAGGTCCTTTCTAAACTGCTGTCCTTCGGCCCTCCTTGTTGCTTTTACTGATGCTGTGCTGTTCTCCTTTATCCCTTGCTTTCTTTTTATCCTGTTTTAGCTGCCCAGTTCTATCCTCCCCAGCCCACACTGCTCTCTCTCAGGTCTTGCTCTTTTCCTTCCTCTCACACACCTTTCCTTTCCTAATTTTCTCATTCGCTTTTTTTTAGGCTTGTCTGTTGCAGAGAAAGTAGAACCTGTCTAGTGTACAGCTAGACAAAAACCCATGAACTAATTTTCCCTAAAATAGATCAACCCCCTTTCTAAATCTCTTAATTAACTACATTCCTAGCTCTCTCCCCTCCTCCCTGGTCAGAAGCACAATGCTTCTGTGCTCCCTGCTGTCCCCTTTTTCCTGCATCTCCCCCGGCACAGGCTGCTCCTGCTATAAACCAGCTCTTCAATAGAAGCAACCTTATTTTTGGTGCGGCAGGAACTTCATCCTGCCCTAGTTCACGCACTGTACTTTTCCTTCTTTCTTCCCTGCACGATTTGTTGCCGCAGCTTATCACACGCGCTCTGCTCCCCTTCTGCTATGGCTTCAAAGCACTCCAGATTTTTTGATTTGCCTCTCCTACTGCTCCAAGACTCTGAGTGATACAGAGAACCTCCTACAGCCAGAAAGTAACTGTGATTTTTAGCGATGATGTTTGCTGTAACTATTTAAAGCACACTTAAGAAGACACATAATAAGTAGGTTTGAGGGAAGTGGTAGCAATCCACCCACTACGTTCCTTTTAGCTAACCCTTTAATTAAATATTAAAGATACGGTTCTCAGGAAGATTTAAAATAACCCACTGACAGAAAAAAAGAGGCAGGTTAAAAAAACAGCTGAGAAAGAAATAATCTCCCCCCCCCCAAAAGACTTACCACACCTTCACGCTGCTTTTAACATAATTTTACTGTGCCGATGAGGGAAGAGCTTTTCTGAAAGGAAGTAACAAACCTTATGCTTTCCAGTGCTAGATCCCTCTATATGTTCTCAAGGAGTACCAGTAGGGATTGCAAATTATTTGATGCCTAACTAAACATACTAGTTTCCTCTTTCATAAAGGATAGCAAGAAAATGTTCAAAAAACTGAGTAAATAAATGACCTGAAATGTTATTCCCCACTCAAAAGATACATTCTGCTGCTAGATGCACATAATTGATACGCAGTTTGTGGGGAAAAGTATATATACACGTTGATTACGGCATCGTCTCCAAATATAAAGCAGGGTGAGATAAATCACAGCAAGGTCTGTGCAGATTTGTGGTATGAAGCATTTCCATTTATAACAGAGATAAGGCACGCCAGGTGGGTACCACAAATGGTCAGAGGAGAAAGAGAAGGGGCGGCTGGTGGAGATGAGGAGAAGTGTAAGAAACCAGCCGTGTCCACAAAACTGAGTGGCTCTGATCTGCCTAACCATTTTGGTGAAGGTTTTGATCATTTTTCTTCCTATCTAGCTGACAAACAGCTACACTGGCAAAGCATCTAGAGATAAACTGAGCAGTGTTTTTGCAAAAATATCTGCTGTGCTGCTTCTCTGCTTGCGTTGAAACTCCTTTGTCCTGCATTACTCTTCTGTTCTTCTCCACCGTGTGTAGTTTTAAATCAAACTCCAAACCCCCAAACTCTCTGTACAGTGTCCACTGGTGCTGTAATACAAATAGAAACTGGTCAACCATTTCAATTTGCTCTTGTGTTAGACATAGAATGGAAAGTGTTTTCAAAAACATACCTTTCCCCCCCTTCCAAATTAGACTTACAAACAACACTGTCGTGCTTTCAATTAAAACATCGCCACAACAGATGTATCTATAAGGTGCCTAGAATTTCACAGTAGAAAACCTATTACTTTGAACACAGAAGTTGGCCAAAATGATTGAATTTCTGAGGCAACAGAAATGATACTGGTGATTTTATTCAGCATGTGTCCAATACGATTTTCCATTCGGAATCCACATTTTTTAATGCTTTTTTTATACCATTCTAAACATTACCTTCAGCTTTTATGGAGTCCCTTAGAAAGTTTTTTTCAATTTGTTTACCAGAAAACTTAAATCTTAATGATTAAATAATAGGACATTTATATACATCAGTGGGTTTTCTCAGGTACTGGGCTCTAAGTACATACAATGTCTATTGAGTGAAAATGAAAATTCCAGTCATGCACATCATCTTACAAACCACGTTCCATTTGCCTTGAAATTTTTTTACTCTGTTACTGGCATATCATTTTAAAATTAAGCAGATAAATTTTTTAAGGTTGCTCTGTCCATTTCCATTCGTTCGTATTGCCATCTTGAAGAACTGACAGGCCACATGCTACTGCAGAAGGTACCGGCTGGGTAATGATGGTCCTGCTACCAACCACTCCGAGCCCAGGCGTGGATGTGTTTAAAAAAACCACCTAACCCTCAGCTAACTGCATTGGTTTATTTCTGAACAGCACATCACAATATCAGCATAGATAGCACATTGTAACCGGTTGGGTGATTCCACTTAATAATTTTTCAACACTAGGACCTTTCAGCATTTTAATTCTGGTTTCGTTTATGAATTAAAGGTCATATATAGAGCACAAATGAGGTCTAAATTTAGTCACAGCAGACCACAGTTCCACATAAAGACAAATCTTCAAGTTATGTTGACCTGCTAGGAGACAAAGATAAACAGCACAGCAAACATGTACCTGCAATGCACTGCTTCCCTATTAAATATTAACTGTTTCATTTACATTTAAATGAACTGAGCAGTAATGGATAGACTTTCCAGTACTGCTGTTTGGTGCTGCTGTCATGGAAAGAAGCTGAAGACAATGTGGGCTGTATGGGGGCAAATGACGCAATCTCAGCATCCGCTCAAGTGACTTCAATGATGACCATTCTCCAGTCTTGAAATATAATCCTACACAGCATTTTTTTTTTCCTCTCCCTCTGTAAACACATCTGTTCATAAATAACTTAGATGTCTCCTTGACATTCATGGTATGTAACTGAAGCTGAAGTAGAAAAGGATGGGTGGTGTACAGCACTGAGGAGATGTCACAGTACTTTTGTTCAGCATTTTTGTCAAGTGCGGGTTGCTAACATCAGCCGTCAGAGACAGGCGGGGTCACCCACCCATATTTTTCATGGGTCTTCACCAAACTCTTAAACGTTGCTTCAGCTTCCTTTCGACTGAATGACTTTTTTGATTTGCCAGCTTTTCTGCAGATACGGCCCTGCACCAAACAAAAACAAAAACAAACAAACAAACAAAAAAAGAAAACCTTGGCTAAATAGGCAAACACGCAGCTGGAAACCACAGCTTAACTTTGCAATGTGTTGAGCCAAGAGGCGTTCACCACTCACGGATACCAGAAAGCCGACTTCCCAAACCGGGGCAGACAAATACATTATAAGAGATGATTAAAAATGATATGCAGTAAAAGGAATAAATAAATAAATAAATAAATAAATAAATAAATAAATAAAGGACATCTTTTATATTTAGTTTCAGTACAATCGTTTAACTCTAGTTTGTGCCCTCGCTGCTGCGCGGGCGCCCCTGCGAACAAACAAACAAACCAACCAACCAACAAAATGAAGGGACATCCACCAGAAGTCATTTGGCGGGCAGACCCTCATGCCCGCCCTGTGGGGCCAGGGGTGCAGCCCTCGGCAGACAAGGGACCGCGAGGGTGATGCAGATGCGATGCCTTGGCATGGCGAGGTGCCGCTTCCCACCGGCTCCCAGGGACAGGAGTGTTTTGTGAGCGTCCCCCTTCTTTCAGCTGCAGGAGAAGGGTCTCCCCAACCTCCCCATTCCCCCTCGGTCCCCTTAGTCCCCCCAGGGCCAGCAGCTGTGGGTGGAGGAGGGGACAGGCTGCTGGTACCGGTGCCGAGGTACCAGCTCGGGGCTGGGGAGACGGAAAGAGGTTTCAAACCAATTTTGATGCCACGCTCGTCATATTGTCCGAGGTGTGAATATCACGGAGTTGGCGACTCTGGGGAACCATCCTAAAAGCGGAGTGTTTCTGCGTGATACATCTCAGGGCTACCCATATCTCACCCCCACACACCCCGCTGCCAACGCACAGCGTCACTAAACATTACACTCATCCCACGAAACACACTCCGTTCTTCTCATCTGACCCATGAGAAACAAACAGCCTTGGCATTTCTTAAAGGCAGGAGCACGTTAAAACCAACTTGCTTCCAACCTACGCAAAAAAATTCTAATTTGTTTATTACCCCTTCATGACAAGTTTGATAATAAATGACAATATACACATTTAAACATACTGCATCTTTCTTGCTTTGCAATTAAATATTACCTCTAAATGCACAGCAGTATATAATTTCAAATCCTTGTTTGGCAACATGAGACATTTACTGAGTTATTAATAGCTTACCTTATTTTGCACATTGGTCCATGTCAATTACCAACTAACAGAGACACAAGAAAGAAACATAGCTGCAGATTTAGTTCACTCTACAGCAATAATACCCTTTAAAGTATTTATGCCTATTGAATTTGTCTCAAAATAGATATTTGTTAAAGTCACAAGTCTAACAATTTTTATAACTGTTTGATGGACTGCACTGAAAACCTTTTTCAGAATAAATCTTATTTGATGAGCAGATACCATATTACAGTGCTATAATTATTAAGAACCAAGTTAGTATGTTCTCGTTTTTTACATTCCTTTGCTCAAAGTGATGCTTCAGGTTGCATCTTTTGCCTCCCGTATTTTATCATCAATTTGGAATTTTAACCAAAAAATTGTTATTCGTAATCACATGCAACAAATAATACTGAGAAAATAATTAGGTTCATGGACGGAAAAAAAAGGGGGGGGAAAAAGAAAATAAACACTGTCCTTGGAGTGTCAAAGTTACTTTTACAGATTAAAATGGGTAAGATTAGTCTGTAGTGTGGACAAATAATTTAATTCTAGAAAGCTGTCACAATATTGCACAGATACGCTTTTGTGTTCAGCACTGCTCTTTATTATGACAAAACTATGGACACACGAGATAAAAAAGCTGTTTCCTACTCCTGTTTTAATAAGTCATTTTTCTGTGCAGTTTGACTTCTCTTTCATAGCCTACCTTAACTAAAGATTAGAAACAGCCTCTAATTCCCACCTCCACTTATTCACAGCCAATTTATACCCATTTGGTTTTCACAAAAATAGCTATTTTACCTTCCGATGCTTTTCCTCGCCTTTCTCCCTAGTCACCATTTACAGACTAGCAACGTATTTCCTTTTTAAATACCTCTTGATAGACTAAACAGCAAGACACCTTCCCTATCCCCATACTAATCTGGCAATTAATATTTCCCAAATAAGGATGATCTCAATGGTGCTTGATTTAACCCCACTAATACATTTTCTTAGAAAATGTTCCTTTTTAGTTTTGACAAAAGGAATAACTAAATAAAACCAGGTAACATATATTTTTTGAAAATCTCATGATTGCTAGTTCTAATATTGCTCTTCTCTCAAGAATTGCTATACCAGTTGGGTGCTGAAACATAACACATTCTCATTGACTAATTATCTTACATATCCTGCAGGAGGATTTTTGTTGTGACAAAACATGTTTTGTATTTTCTTCCTAATCTGAGCTTTTGTGGGAAGCATACTTCGAGAAACATAGGAAAAGATAAAGCGAAGTACAACAGAAGGTGAAATCAGCACAGGAAATGCTGTACTCAAAATCTTACCAATTAAATACTTTTGAAAGTCAATATAAACCTACTCTACTACTAAACTTCTGGATTAGGTCCATTTGCCATCTCTTGTCTTATACATCTGATTTTTTAATCATTTAAGGCTTTGATAACTTTCTGAATTGTGTGTGTAGCGCCTCGCACAGTATGATCCATGTCTTCTCCAGCTTTACCAAAGTATTAATGCTAATCTGTACCTAGAAATAGGATCTTTGCATTGAGAACAGCTATCACTCATATTCAGTGTCAGCTACTTATGCTTTCAAACCGGGAAAGTAAGAATTCTTTGGTGTTGCCAGAACACAGGGAATATCACCACATCATCTAAAATGTGACGGGAGCCACAGCAGATTAAATGAGCATCATTCCATGAGTTTATTCTCATGCTTCTTGGTTATTAATGTAACGGATCATTAACTCCACTTCTAAAACACATTCTGGTACCATATGCAGATTGTATGTAAACTGCATCATCAAAGACCAGCTAATTCCACCCGACTGTAGTCCATGTATTTCTGTGTTTATAGAGAAACTATGGGTGGCATGGTTAGCGCTGTCTCTTATTAACCAATATCCTGCCAGGTGTTTATAATTCGGATAAAATTTAACCTCATAGACTGAAAGTTTCCCTTTTTGGTGCCTCATGTAAAACTGAAGTAAAAAGAAAGAAGAGTGGAATTTCAGTCAACACAGTTCAGATGCTTTTGAGTCTACACTTGAGCAGTATCTACTGTCTTAATGATTTTCAGTTTTTTGCCATTCCCACAAAACTCTTCCCAAGTTTAACTAAAAATTGCATTTTGCATGCAATTATAAAACAAAGTGTCAAACGAACATCTTAACAGGCACTGTTACCAGCTCGGACTACAGCTTATTTCAGTTTATTTTCACATTGCTACTTGAACATATAGTCATTTTAACTCTGCTTGGGAGACTATGAGCTGCTGCATTCTGTAAATATGATAAATATGGTAAATACAGTATGCAAACACAGTGCTGGCCATAGCTCAATCACACACAACTGCATTTTGACTAATCTCTAAACCACATACGTCACTACTGCCGTGGTAAGGAATACAGATCATTTGCACGGCCAATGTTTTGATGTGTCCAGCACCAAATCAAGAAAAGATATCAAACTGATACCTGAACAAGATCAAAACATTACACTAAAGACTAAAAACCAGAGATAAAACCCAATAAAGCCTTTCATAACGATACTAATGTCGACTTCAGCTCTGAGAAGTCGCACCAGGAGCTTATTTAAATAGTTGCAATACTTTCAGACACTCACAGCACGCTTTTCATAAAGGGATAGCTGAAAACCTAATTAAAATCAGGAGTTGGAGAGAACATTTCAGATTTTGCCATCTGCTGTGACTTCATGTACTTATCAAGATATAATTTTAACAAGCTAGAAACATATGAAAGGTGAAACTAATGCCACAGCATCCAACTGGTTTACCCAGCCATGCTGAAATGCAGGGGGACATGTGCTGCGCTCGGCCTCCTCACTCGCTTGTGCTCCCACTGCGCTTGTTTGCATGGCATGGTGAGCAATTGCATGCCACTCATCTACTCTTTGCCCAAACTAATGAGTTTGAGCAAGCAGCTGATAAGGATCCAGTCTATAACCCTGGTAACAGCTAGGAGAAAGACCTCCTGGAGCAATCTGCTGCAGGAAGTCTTCTCAGGACGCTGGCCATACCGAAGTACCTCTCCCTCCCACCATATTCAGCAAAAGACCAGAGGCCAATCTCACATGTGATTTGGCACCCACATTTACAGACCACTGCGGGCTAATCTGGGAGCTTTTCTACTTCTCAGTGATGCCGCAGTAGGCTCCACATTCTTCCACAATCATCAACGCATCAGCGTCTCCTTGCCTTGAGAATGCCATGTGACACTGAAGCGCATCCTCAAAAATATTCAACTCAACACCTAATAGCTCTTTAAAGTCCTTCAGTATCATCATCAGCAACGTGCCATATCTTTTCTCCCCCAACAACACCACGTCATGAAGCACTCCAAAGAGAGTCAAGTTCTGTACAGAGATACCAAATATGAAGCCTGAAGCTCTTTAGCCCTGTAATCCCACTACAACCATGTATCTGCCCACGTCTGGCCTGTGTGTCATGAAAAACAGTCCTGACATTTCTTCTGGTATTTCCAGAATCAGGATGGCCTCAAGGGGATTTCTTTGGCAGCGATGAAGGGATTTCTCTCTCTCGTCATACCAACTATAGCAGCTCCCAGATGAAAAACCAACAGTTTGGCACAGCACACAGCATCAGGTGTGCTTCCATGTCATATCACTTCCAAGTCCTGTACAGAGATACCAAATATGAAGCCTGAAGCTCTTTAGCCCTGTAATCCCACTACAACCATGTATCTGCCCACGTCTGGCCTGTGTGTCATGAAAAACAGTCCTGACATTTCTTCTGGTATTTCCAGAATCAGGATGGCCTCAAGGGGATTTCTTTGGCAGCGATGAAGGGATTTCTCTCTCTCGTCATACCAACTATAGCAGCTCCCAGATGAAAAACCAACAGTTTGGCACAGCACACAGCATCAGGTGTGCTTCCATGTCATATCACTTTTGGCACTACCTGGAAGGACAGGACAATGTAACGGTGGCCAGCCTTTCACAAGATCATACAGTCACAGAAGTGCTGGCTGGAAGGGACCTATGGAGGTCTCTAAGTCCAACTTAAGACACTTGGAGCTGAACTGCCAACATAAGTCAGCTGTGGCATTGCCTTGCCAGGTCCTGAATCCTTCAAGGTTGTGCTCAGTCCTCTCCTGATGCAAGTCCCTGTGTTACTAGGCCCCAGATTTATTCAGAGGTTTATTGTACACAGTCACCAGCTCTTGCAACACTGAGGTTATTCTGGAAACAGCACAAGCCCCTGTGCTACAGGCCTCCGAGATGCCACAGCAAACCTTCAGGTACATCCAGACTTTTTCTCCTGGACTGGTTAACAGAAAGTTGTATTTATTGCAAACAGTATGCAGCTAATGGACTCAGCAGCAGCCAAGCCTTCACGTTAGCCCTGGTGTTACTGCAAACTCCTCGGCCCTGCATTCCTGGACGTGCAAATAACTCAAGGCTGGTCTTCCAAGGGCAGACCATACCTGCCTTCCGTACATGGGGCTAAAGGTGGCCCACCACTTAAACCAGCATAAGGGTGCACGGGTACAATTTCATTTTCTGCCTTCGTCTCTTAAGAGATCCCTACAGCAGGCTGTAGTGACCCACTTCCAGCTAACTGTCAAGAGACGGAAAACAAGCAAAGGTTTAAGAGAGGCACACAAAAGACTGCAGGTAGCCACCATGACACAAACTGCATCTGTGGTGATTGCTCCAAGGACAGGAACGAGACCCACAAGGATATGCCCATTTTCCAAGTCTGTGGTCCCAGGCTTCTCCATGGATGATGAAAAAACTGTGGATTTTCTACCAGCTGGAGCACACTATGAGTTTCCAGTATGTAACGCTGGCACGTAATGTGCCAGCAACCAACGGCCCCAACTGCTCAAAGCCACATGCTATGCAAACATACCCAAATCTTTTCTGATAAGTAACAGAGCAATACAGTGCTTAATCCTGAACTGGTTCTATTCTGGAATATTTCAACAAGTTTTCAGAGCAAGATATTTCTACTGGCTTTAGAGAAGCATTCAGAAGTCGAGTGATGCTAAAGTGAGCTACTGTCATGCTCTCAGTGCAATGCCTGCAATGTGTCACAACATCATCGCTGGAGTGCAGTACACACAGTCTCTTCCCCCAATTACGTGGTTTATAATTTTTTTCCTTCCTGTGCTGATGAGGCACAGTTAATCATGTCTCAAAAACTGCACACAATTTATATTGCACTACATATAATTATTAGTTATAGCTAAAACAAAGCAGTGTAGAAAATGACGCAGACAAATACTGTTAATGTTGCAAGCATAAGTAAATTAAAAATGGGATGTTTTCCTGCAAATGTGTAATTTCTGAAGCAGTATTTCCACGCCTTTTTTGTCTCCTTTTTAAGAATAATCCATACAAAGAAGTGAGAACTCAGCAAGTTCCAGCTTAAAGCATCCTACAAATTGCTCCTTCTGGGAGTGTGACTGTTCTTTGTCCAGGAAAAAGAAATCTGAGTTCCAGCTGAGTAATTATTAAAGCTCACTCGTCTGTGTGCAGCCTGGTACAAGCAGCTCTTAATCGATACAAACACTTACCATCCCGATCCCTGTCTGA
>NW_009648061.1:5593998-5603040 GCF_000708025.1 Charadrius vociferus
GACAAACTCTGCGTTGGCAAAAGAACAAGAAAATTTTGACAGCCAACCACCTTCTTTGGAAGGTGCCTCCTCCACCTCCAGGGCCAAAGGTGCCGTCTTACAACTTGGTGGGCTTCCGTCAAGAGCGGGTCCCTGTCCCCTGCCGTCAAATGGGCACCCGCTAGTCTAGATGATGAAGGGTTGTTTTCTCCGTCAGTCTTCTGCTGAGCTCCCTGGGCTACCTGGTGACAAGGCTGGGAGCGTGACAGCCCCTCTTTACATCAGCCCACAGGTCCTCTACATCAGGAACCTGAAGTTACCCAAGTTAAACACAGCCACGGGTGTAAACCCAACCCAAGCACAGCAAACCATCTTTTATGACAGGTTGTAAAGACAAAGGAGCCACAGCCCAGACAATAACGTCTATATCCACATTTCCCAAAGTTTCACCATGCGAAAAAAAAAAAAATATAAAAAACAAGAGTAAAAAGCAGACTACCTCAGGGAACATTTAATTAAGACCAAATTTAGTAAGATTAGAGTCACAAGCCAGTGCGCTTTCCCCCCTGCTATTTATACAAATGTGTCAATCTCTTTGCTATGATAAGTTTCATACTGATGCACATGGACATCTACTCATAGAACCCCCACTTCTGACTGCTCTCAGCACGTATCCTCAAATGACATTTGGAAAGAGGGATAGCTGTACTTCACAGGTGGGAAAGAGGAATATAGTGAAGTGATATGACTCACCCATGACCGCCATGAAGTCAGTGGCAAGACCTGGAAGCTAAATTCAGATCACCTCTCCTTTGCCTAAGTGCTCTATGAAATATCCTGCCCCCACCCCCCCAATAATTACAGAACACATCAATACTAGGTGTATTTTAATAGAAATGATCTTGTCAAATTTAAAGAAAATTTGACATTTATAATTCACAGAAAATTTGAAAAAATAGTAACATCATTCTTCTCTGCTTTGTGATGCTTTAGGTTTTTTTATGGGCATGTATTATGGAAATAAGTGCTACGCTTCTTACTGCAGCTAGGGGTTTGTTACCATTTGCAGCACAAACCTAGAAACAGGAGAAATACCTAGTCATTCCACAGCTCTGAAAGCCTGGCTATGAGAAGCATCTGAGCCCCAGGCCATTTCATAACGCAGGCTCACTCTTCATTCCTCGGGTTTATTTTCACTCATCTTCAAATGCAGATTTGGGATTGCGGCTGACTTGTGACTCTATCAAGGAGTCACTGCAGAAGTTCCAGGGGTTTTGGAGAGCCTGGGCAGAAGAGGATTAAATCAATGAGGATCATCGATTTTAACAATGTGTGTGAAATCATGAAGCAGATAAAAAGACGAGTTCCAAGGACAGACTCCGGACGTGCAGAAGGCAGGCACCTATCTGCCACGCATGGCTGAGGACAGCCACACTTGATGTACCACTCCCCAGTTTGACTTTTAACTGGAACGGGGCAAATCAGACTGGTGCCCTGATCCTGTTTCAGAAGGGGAATCGCCTGCATGTCTGAAGTGTGGTGCCCACTTCCCCGTGTCATCCCGACCAACAGGGACTGCAAATTCTGTTTCATCAAAGCACACCCACGCTTCTCCCTAGCGTATGCTCTTTCCATTCCCAGCCCAGTGCTGGTTCCACTGCCAGCCAGGTGAGGTAACGGTACCACATCCTTCCCGTGCAGCTTGTCCCACAGCTTCCAGGATCAACCCAATTATCGCTGTTTCCAGCCAGAGCTAAAGACCAACACTGTGGAGCACTCAGCACTCTCCAGAAATTACTCTGCGGAGTATGACTCAGACCAGCCCCAAGCCACCCACTTTCCAAAAATACGATGATATTCACCAGAAACCTGGTATTCCATTTACAAGCGAGACAACCCCTCACATTAAATTTAACATATATTTTGAGCCATTCAGACAGCATAATCACAGCAGCCCCTGAAGTTCTCCCTGTTTAGCCACGCAGTAATTGCACCTGGCAATCCTTCCATCCTCCCACCTCCCTTCGCGCCTAATGTCAGCGTTACCTTTTCTGACAGTTACAGGAGAAGATAATTTGTAAATTGGAAACTGCACATGAAGGACTGAAGACGTCAAAGAAAAGAAGAGATCTTTACTGACTCTCATCAGCCCAAAGGAGCTTAGAAGGGAAAAGGAAATGCAGCCAGTATTACGTTACTTAACCAATGTCCCACTTTGTGAGAGCTGATGCCCACTCAGGGGACATGCCTCAGATCACGCCTGGCAATAAGACTCCCACGATACGAGGACCAGAATTACGGTGGAGTTAGGAATCTTGAATCCGGAAGTCTCCGGTCATGCATAGCAATCCCTGGGCATTGTGTAGATGCTACGAAATCTGCATATTTTCAAGCCTAGCCCCTATAAGGAAGAGTAAATCTTCCTCACAATAAAAAGTGGGTTATTTAGGTTACTCCTCCAGCAGGACACAATGTCACCCCTCTTACCATGCTTCCTGCATTTGAAAACATACAATTCTTCAACAAAGTATCTGACAAAACACCCAAATGCTACACAGTTCTCTCTATCTGAACGCTTTCACTGAAGAAAATTAGGACTTTTTTTTTAATTCAGGGAAGAATAATTTTGCTCTTTTTAGCAAATTCAATTTTCCTATGATGCAAAGCAGCAATTCTTTTAAATTCTTATTTAGGAGATCAGCCAAGTATTGCCAGGAAGAATTACTTCTACCTGCGATAAAGGCATGTTTTAAAATAAGCAGTTTGTTTCAATTTAGTGATTTAACTTATTTGATGACTATTTTAACACTAAGGAAGACAGCTGAAAGTATTTTAACATTTTCCTTTTTATGCTTTGAAGGGGTAAAATGGAGATTATGTTCTCCCTGTGTTTTAAAAGAATTAAAACAGCCTCCTACTTCAATGAGTTGGAATCCCTGTGTCTTCATTCCTCTCAGTAGAATATATTTGCATAATAATGGTGGATAGTCAGAAGAGCAATATATCAGAGTACACATGAACAATGTTTTTTTCCAGCCCATTCACCAGTCCCAGCATCTCAGCATAGCAAATATATACGCTCCCACTTAAACTTCAGCTTGAAAATCCGAATTGCAGTAAAAGAGAAACCTTAGAAGGCCAATATATCTGATTTTCCTCTGTAGCTAAACAATATTCTTTGTTACCTCTTTGGCCCAGAATTTATACCTTTTCATGGGGAACAAGTCCCATAATACATTCTTTGTCTCCTCTGCAATCTTTGTATATGAGGCGATGTGTTTTTCAACCATGGGCCTAAAGCAACATTTCCTCCCATGATGATAACTGGCATCATCTGCTTAGGCAACTAATCGAAAGCAAAAAGCAAGCCAGTTTTATTTTTTAAGGCCCTAAGATGACACAATGGCTCCAAACCACTGTGTTCTTTATACATTTCTGCAGCCTTTGAGATTAGCTGATTTATTCATGGCTACAGTCCTCCAACTCAGCATCTGGAGTATGAAAACCCATGGATTTGCAATTAATTTCTGCTATACATATTTGAAAGACCTGGAGTCTGCTGACCTCCTGGACACCATGTAAGTCCCATCTGCTATCTGCTCACTCGCACTTTTGTTTGAAAGGATGAAAAGGGTGTAATTTCGACTATGATTAACTGCTACCTTCTGTATCGGTTTTTCATAAAATAAGCCCATTTCTCCAGTTCCAATCTGGTAGAAGTCAGCTGGGATACTTGTATTTTTAAAATGGAAAGATAAAGCAGTCCAACGGTCACACAAGGCACACACCTCTTGAAGCAAGCTAACGGGATTCCACTGAGGTATTTCTAATATTTGAATATGAGGGATTAAAGTACTATATACCAAAAACTTTTATTTGAATTCAGGAATTTTTCCTACAGAAAATGAAATCTTAATTATAAATTATATTCTGGTTTTGACTTAAATCATTATACAGAAGCCCACCACAGCAAGACTACTCTTAACTAGGGGTTCCCTGTTCCTGTTTTAGTATGTCCTGACAAAATTTTTATGCTCCTTCTATTCACTGGAAGAATAAGAGAGTATTTTCTTCAAAACGAAGAACTTTTTCCAAGACACAATCTGCAGAGTTGCCCATTACCTGAGAGCTGCCTTTGGCTGGCAGCCCTGTCCCCAGCCTCCGCAGAGAGAACAAGGGACTCATAAAAAGGAAGACAAGGCTGCGACCGGTCAGCACTACTGCAAGCTTAAGCCCAAAGTTCTCAAGGCATCAGGTGCAGCTGTGGTAGTCGTTTTCCCCCCCTCTCCACCCTCCCCCCAAAAAAAAAAATTTAAAAATTCTTGGTGCATTATTTGGACATTAGCATACATAGCTTTGTCCTCTCTAAAACTTCCACCAAACCAGCATCAAATCATTACTTTCCAGTGAGAAACAACCTGTCTATTGGAGGACACAAAATCCTCTTCCACTTTTGGTCAAAGTCTGCTCCTCTTTTTTTGGCACCATATCATCCACCGTGTTTTCAAACATGAGAGATGATGACTCCTGCTTGGAACAAGGGCACCAGCCTCAGACCTCTGCGTTATTCACAGAGAGCCACCACGAACCTCCCGCTGTGTCACCGCTCTCCTACGACCGGCACCGTTCCCCCTTCTTTCCTCCAGTTATTAACATTATTGTGATAATGGCACTGTTATCAGTAAGACCCATTTTTAAAACTCTGTCCTAAATTACCAATAAATCATTTTAAAGGGTGCTGCTAAGGAGGAACAACGCTCACGGGGCTGCTTCCACGGCCTGGGCAGACAGACAGACATGGGAGGCTCTGCCTAGACAGGCATGTCGAGCAGTTGCCTCCAGCACAACAAACAACTGGTATTTAAATCATTTGGTTAGCATCACCCCACCTCCGCGGCGGCTCAGGGCCCCCATCTCGCCAGCTCGGCAGGGCCAAGCTCTTGCCCGTGACGACGGGGGCCAGTGAGCAGCTGACTCCGCGGGAAGCAAGTACAAAGTCATCCCCTTAAAACCAAGGCTACAGTTGAGTTAAGGACAACACCAAGTTTTTTAAAATAAGATTCTGGATCCCAGACAGATAAACAGTCTTAGGCCTTTGATGTACTGAGAATTCCCCTCAAGATACTGACTAGAGCTGTGTGAATAATTGATTTTCTCAGCTGAATAGCTGAAGCAACCAACCAAACAAACCCCAACTTGTTTGTTAATGAACTTTTTTTTCCCCTTGAAAACGGTGGCGGGGGGAATGCATAGCTTGGGATGTTGAATTGTTTCATTCAAACAGAAATTGTCTCTCTTCCATTTTAAACTTTTTTTTTTCCAGACAAAAAAATATCTAAAAATGCAATGCTTGATTCATGATGGGAAGCAAGGGTATGCATCTCACAAGGTAGGACATCTCTTAAGCAAGGTCACCTGAAGCATATGATTCCTGCTTGGATAAAAAACGGAGAAACCGCAACTCTGTTTTAAAATCCAGCCCCTAAAGAGGCATGCTCAGGTTTGGGAACCTGGACTCACGTTTCCCTGCATGCAAGGGCAATGCTGAAAAGTAACGGAAAAGTGCTACCTTTTAATTTCTGTGTTGCACACTTACATCTCCTCACAGACATAACTCCCAAGTGAAACATTTCACCTGTGAGATGTCAGAATGCTTTCTCTCAATTTTTCTTTTACTCTGCTAAAAGGTCTGTGAGATCCATTTAAAAAAATAATCTGAATTTGCAAGAATCTTGATTGCCCAAAAATGTATTTTGTTTTAGTTTTGTCTTGTTTTTTGATCACTTCATAAAAAAATAAGGTGGTCATATACATGTGTTCATAGGTTACTATTAGCTCTGAGAAAACAACGGATCAAGAAACGCTGCGTTTCTCTCTGAAGAACCGGCAGAGAACAGCAGTGTTACAGTTAGCTTGGCAAAACGGGAGCGATGAGAAACGTTGAATGAAATCAGCCAACTCGGTTTCATCACGCAAGTTGCCAAAAGGAGGAACGTAGGCTGGCGGGAAGTTCAGTCCTGCCTACTCACAGCAGCGCCCGCGCCGGCAAGGTATGCTTCCGGATGCGTCACAGGCTTGAGTATTCACAGTGATTTCATGCTAAATGATGGCGCTGCAAATGGGTGACATTTCTCTGGAAGTTCACATCTCCCCCCTGGCCACATGGCTGCTGCCATTTGCTCACGCAGGGTCATTTTGAGGCGCTGGAGAACGTCCCTCACCCTTCCAGCCAGCCTGATTAATAGCAAGCATGCGGAATATTCCATGCCATTGCAGGGTGCGGGCAGCTTACTGAAATTACACAATTAACCTGGTGCAAGCCACCGTTATTTGTTCAGGACGGCTCCTCGCAGGCACCCAGACTACCCGCAGCCCACCAAATTACCCAAAACTAGCCCCGCACCACTGGGAAATGCAGCGCCTCAGCTCCCAGCGGTTCGGCGGCTCCATTTCCATTTGTAAAAAAAACCAAACCCACAACCAACCACAAAAAAAAAAAAAAATAGGGTCAAAAGTAGACTGCCTGAAAAACGAAAGGGGGATGGATGTCGTATTTTGAGCCCTATTATGCAATGGAGTGGAGGTTACATAAGGAGGGGAGAGCGATGACAGAAACGTGGCTCCTGTGACGCGCAGCCCAGCTACGATGACCGGCTGGCAACCCATGAGGGACCGCACCTCCGCCACCCAGGCATCACATTTATTGTCAGTATTACCTATGAACCTCCCCACTTGAGTAAATGAACCGAGAGGTTGAAACGTGCACGTTACAACTACTTAACTACTAAGTTACTGGCAGCAATTTTTTTTTTGCCTTTTTTTTAAGCCCACACACTTTCCCTTTTTTTTATAATTGACTTTGTAAACTTTTGGAAGAATGTTATTGAAACTCTTCCATTTGAGATATGTTTATTAACTGTGCACACATAAACGTCCTCTGTTATCAGAAATTACTACTACTTTCTGGAAATCTCTTAAGTGGTTTAGGGAAGAAAACTGTTGGATTATATAGCTTAATATTTATTACTAAATAAAACAACTTAGTGCTTTTCTTCACTGAGCCATTTTATGATCCAAGTAAAGCTTAATTTCACCCTTTTAGATTCAATACTGGAGAAAGATGCCAAATTGTTAAAAAAAAACATGAGACTTTAGCATTGTCCTCCTAAATCCTTGTTTAAAATAATGAGAACTATGATCCCGATAAAAAGAGATGGGTTACCAAACAGTAAGATGTGGTACGAGTAGCTACAGCACTTCAACATATCCCAGGCTCAATGTAAATTAAGGCTCTATTTTTTTCTGGTAGATGTTTTTTATGTCCCAAGGTGACCTAGGAAACTTGACCTCTTCAAATGAAGTGCAGAGAAAAACACTATCTGATTAAAAAAAAGAGCAGGAGGCCCAAATCAAACAGAGAAAAAGCCACTTACAAAAGAGTCCACTGAATAAGCAAAATTGATTTTCAGCCTTAAGAGAAACCAAGGCTTTACTTCTGCTCAAGCAAGCAGGTCCATAGCGGCAAACAGGACTAACCTCATTTTTAAGCAAATGAAAAATATGTTATTATTTACTCTCCCCCCCCTCCTTGCCAAGATATGAATTTAAGAAGTTACTTAGCATCGTTTACTGACAGATGTGCAGCTGCTGTGCATGTCCCCTGGGTTCAAGGGCATTCATGAAGCGAACAGGAAAATTGCCCTGTCACAGCCATGTGTATATTGCCCGCTACAATAACCATAAAGGACCGGCTACGAGTTTATCCAGCGATATTTAGCCATTTATTAAAAATGCCTTATGAAATACTTATCTTCTAAGGATATTCTGCAGGAGAGAAAGGAAAAAAAAAAAAAAAGCTTTAAACCGCTTTGATTCAGCTCAGATGAGATCCTCTGCCGGGGGAACCGGGCACCTCCTCTGGAGAGGAGAGCTGGCAGGGAACCCTCTCGCTGCTGCCACTGCAGTACGTACCCAAAATTACTTGTTCCTTTCAGGCAGGGAGGTTTTAAACCGTCCCAACTTCGGCAGCAGCTCAGGCAGCAGTTCCAGGTGTGACCCTGTGCCACAGCTCTGCCCTGTGCGCCAAGTCCCCAAAACTGGGGTCACCTCTTCTCCCCCGAGAGACGGGGGGGACGCTATGCAGGACAGCGCCAGACAAAGACCTGGGGGCAGCAGCTCCAGCGTCGCGCCCTATGCCAGCGGCAGCACTTCATGCAGGAGACCAGCAAGTATGGCTGACTCGTGGGTGAAGAGCAGGAGGCGGAGGGCTCGAATTCTAAACCCCACTGGAGCCTGAAGAGCCCCTTTGGGTTTGGGACATGGGAGGTGCCCCTTGGGGGCAACGGGCATAACATCTCGATGTCACACGCAACAGAGCCAAGCATAGGGACAAAAGACGTGCAGGAGGACATACGCTGGATGCACGTGTTCCTTGCCCCTCCAAGCTGCCCCGTCCCTCTGTTGCACCTTCCTGAGAAGGGACCCCAGAGCAGCACACACGTGCCCACCTTCCCACCAGCAATGCCAGGTCCTCGGATGAGACCTGTCACCCAGACCTGACCAAGGTCAGCCACTGGCAGGGCTTGATCTGCTGCCCTTCGGGTTTCCCATCCAAACACACACCACACGCACACACACACCCAGGCCACACACACATGCAGAGCGAGACCCCACGGCCCCCCTACCTGCCCCTTGACCAGGCTGGCCGCAAACTGCCTCATGACGGCCTCCACGGTGTAGGCGCTGGACCATCCGCGGGGGGGGAGCAGCTCCATGCAGATGGCTCCACCGTCGAGGACGTAGCCGTTCTCCAGGCGGGGGCTGAGCACCCTCATGAAGGGCGGCGAGAAGGGGAAGTTGTCGGGGAAGGTGAGGTTGAGCAGGATGTACTCCGTGTTGGTCTCCTTCATGTCCTGCCACAGCACCGAGTCCTTGTCCACCTGGTGCAGCTTCACGTTCCAGTCGAAGAGGCTCTCGTCCACCAGCTCCACCGAGATGAAGCGGTCGCTGAGCCGCGCGATGTCCTGCAGCTCCTTCATCAGCCGCCGGGTCCGCACCTGCGTG
>NW_009648061.1:5604510-5671917 GCF_000708025.1 Charadrius vociferus
CCGGTCCCGGCGCCGGTGTCCCCCAGCCACCCCGGGAGGGACCCGCGGGTGCGTGCGTGGGTGGGTGGTGCAGGGGGACACGTGTGGGTGAGTGTGTCACCGCTCGCACGGCTAAAAAATTGTGTGGTGTCGAGCTTAGAGTTCAGCGCACGTGTATATGGTATGTATATAATGCAGATACATAGAAATTGTATGGTCGTGTAAGGACGTAATTGCGTTTAAATGCATCTGTGTATATGTATTTACCGTGCATGCATCTACCCACCTAAACACATAGAAAGCATGTACCTATAAAAACTGATCATAGAATCGTAGAATGGTTTAGGTCAGAAGGGACTTTGAAGATCATCGAGTTCTAACCCCCCTGCCATGGGCAGGGACACCTTCCAGTAGACCAGGTCGCAAAGCCCCATCCAGCCTGGCCTTGAACACCTCCAGGGATGGGCCATCCACAACTTCCCTGGGCAACCTGTTCCAGTGCCTCACTACCCTCACAGTAAAGATATATAAGATAATGATATGTAAATATGGTTGAAAAATAGATACGAATACATGTATGTGAATATATTTACATATGTGTTTGTGTTTCTGTAATTTTTGTGTTGGGAATGATGTGACAATCTTTGTTTCTTCAGCAGAGCAGATACACATATCCCATCCCTGCTCCCCTCCAGACCGGCTAGGTCTATCCTCCTGCGACACTGTGTAGCACAGGAAGGAAAAACTGATTCCTAAAATCTCTGTCCCCACAGCCCTCTTTACCTTCAGAGACTGGAAAAGAAAAGAAATGCTTTGACTTGGGGAGTAGTGAAGGCAAGACCCAAAGTGTGATGACATCTGTTGTGCAGAGGACGTAAAGCAATGGAAGGCATGTGCATATAGCAGCATTATATGCCATAAAACCTTCCCCAGGCAAACACCCCCCCCCCTTCATCAGGAGTGGCCTAAAACACTGTCTGCTGTGGTTTTGCAGAGTGGCCTATGCTGGAAAAGGACCGCTGCGCTTCTGTAAGGAGCTCTAGAGAAAACTGGTTGGGTTCCTTGAACGCTACCTGCAGGACACATTATGTTTTCATCAAAAACTGAGTAACTGACTCACTTCCAAAAAACTGTTGGGGTTAGTTCACTTTTGAGCTTTTTTCCGCTTTCTTCTTCCTGTTACTTATTTTTACCAATGAGTCCACATTCAGCAGGTGACCTTTCACCAGTGACCATTATGTCAAACTAGATAGTGTGAAATGTAGTCTCTTTGCCAGGCTTTAAATATGGACCCAAATGACAGATCAGTCTGATTTACCACAGATTAAAAAGCTTGCTGGTTTTAAAATCAAGATCCTAAAAGTGGAACTATATTTGTTTTTCAAACATGACATTATTGAAGGCTCAGAATCGTCTCAGTAACATTGTTGAGAACCCTTCTTACTACAAGGTTGTTCATAATTTAATCTAGTGTATTCTGGGAGGTCAGAAGTCCTGCGGAACGTGAGGTGAGTGGGCTGAAGCCAGTGGGAATGTTCTGTCCATCTCATGTTCCTCACCTACCTTCCTTCTCTCTACAGCCCACCTGAGCGAACGAGGAACCTCCCGTTTATAGGATATTGGGAAGCATGCCCAAGCGTTCCCCTCATAACCTTCTGGAGTGCCAGACACACTGCCACCCCTGAGCTGTTGACGGACCATCCGTGGCACTGGGAAATTTCTGGAGTGCAAACAAACAGCATGCAGACATTTCCTGGTGCGTGATGCTTCCAGATAACAAGTAATCTGTGCTTTGATGGGCATATGGCTCAAGCAGGACTTGCGAGGGAAGAAGCTAAGGCACAGGAGGAAATTTCTGTTCCTCTTGTCAGCAGTTGGAGCCAGGCACAGAGAAATGTGGTGGGACAGGTCGGGGGACTGCTCCTGCTCTGGTGCAAAAGCTTGAAGTCACAGAAACTTCACCTGCAGTCTTGGCAGGCGGTCATGCAGGACATGGCATTCAGTGGTTGCTCCTGGTTGAATACCTAGTGCGAGACAGGATGGTGGGGCACATGTGCTGAACTGAAGCAGAATGCTAATTAGCAACTCGAGCCTTTGTGTTGGCCACATTAATGTTTTAAACTGAAAGGTCTCTGCATGGTGTTCCTGTGGCAGTTGGCATCAGGAGCCGCAGTCATAAATTTAACATGATCAGTGTTATTTACCTGTCTCATGTAACCACTGAGGTATCTATACAGCAGCAAAGCCGTAAAAAAGAGCAAGGTCTCTGCAAAGGGAGACCAAAGCCAAGCAGCCTGTCCGTGGCCTTGCACCGTTGTTTTGTAAAACAGTACGAGATTAATGATGGAAGTGATGAGACAGCCGTTTGGGCGATGTGGAAGGTATAATAGGTGTGCCTGGACCTAAACGGTGTTCTGCTGTGACAGGGGACTGTGCTGGTTGTGCTGCAACTCATGAACTGGTACAGTCTGCATCCGTACTGTCTGCGGGGTAAAGCAGCTGTAGTGATGTAGTGAACTCCTCTTTTTCATCCCCAGGCTTCCTCAGCAAGGAAGGTTAGTCCAGGATGGACTGTAGGTGGCTGCAAGTCTGGGGCCTTGAAGCAAGACGGGGAATACGACAGCTTGCAGGGGGGATGACTCCTGTATCACCTAGGCTGTCCTTATCCACATATTCTTTGACTGTCAAAAAACTCTGAACGAATTTGGTCCATCATCTCTCTTTAACAGATTCCTCGTCAATTCTTCCTCCGTAGTATATTCCAGACTAGAAACGTATCTATTGACTCTATTCATTATTATAGGTTCTCACGAGTTTGGCAGGTGCAGAAGTCAAACTGAACTAGTCTGCAATCTCCCAGAGACGTCCCTCCTGTCCTTGCCTTGGAGCAGGACTGGTTGATCCACTCACGGTAGTAAAGACATCCCAGAGTGATGCAACGATTTCAGGATCAGGGAGGTAAAAGGGCATCTGGGTATGAAAAACAGACTGACCTCTGGCAGATATTTCTCATACATATTTAGCTGGAGAGCTGCTTTCAGGCTCAGCTGTAGTACGGTGAGGAGTGAAAGAGGACAGCGTTCACAGCTCAGGTTCAGCCGAACAGTCAGATTCAGCAGAACACTCAGCTTCGCGCGGAGCAGACTGCAGCTGATGAAGGGCATCTCAGACCCTTCTTGCGGTAGAGAGGCATCTGTCACTCGCTGGAGATTCAGAGCTCTGAACTCCTATTGCAATACCAATTTGGTGTTGTTTGGGGCCACCAGGAAGGTATTGGGGTTTTTTGTTTGTTTGTTGATTGGTTTTTTTCTAGCAGGATAATGTTGGCTGGTGATTTTCTCATTTTTGCTGAGTTTGCAAAAAAGGAGTTACCTGGGGTCCAGCGAAAAGCTCAGATGCATATTGTTTGCTTCCATTTAAATGCAGCAGAATTTTAAGGCCTCTGTGTGTTAGAAAACGTTGCTTAAATTGAGCAAATGCAAAGAAGCATTTCTAGGGTGATTAGGGGAACAAATGCACGTGTTCTTATGAGAATTAGAAGATCTTGTCTTGTTTAGTATAGCCCAGCAAAGACTGAACGGGGGTGCAGTAACACTTTATAAATATATTTGAGAAGTAAATGTCAGAGAGGGATATTGACTTCATCACATGATCAAATGGCTGTACAGTGAGTAATCCTGAATACATTTGGCCTGGAAATCTAAAGGCTTCCAGCTATCTGATGAATGAAGGGCTCAAATACTCTTCTGAGCACTGGAAGCAGTAGCTTTCAGTCTGAGAAGCTTATGGATGGAATTGTACAACACAGTAGAATAGGAAAATGCCTGAAGATAGAAAATTAAGCTTATATTATGAGTCCCTGGGCATCTGATGTGTCAGTATCCCCAAATGTGTGAGAAAATAGATTAGATCACTGTCAATTTGCATTATACTTATAATAATTCCATGCCTCAGGGCTTCCACTGGAGTTAGGAAAGATTTTATTTTATTCCTCTTGATGCATGATTTGTCCTCTACCAGTCTTTTTTTGTCTTCCTCTGCAGGTTTGCAGATAGATAGCAGATAGATTGTTATAGGCAGCATTAAAATCTTCGGGTTTATGTGTCCAGCCTCTAGGACCTGGAACTCTAAAAGGGTTAATTACCCAGGTCAGCTTGGCAGGCTCCATTGATTGCCTTTGTAGCATGAGACACAGCCTCCTTCCTAGAATCACATGGAGTTTTATTTAGCGAATTCTTTGCAAACCTGCAGAGAGAGACTTTTTCAACAAGCAAGCTATTCATTCCTCTCTCCCTCCTTTGCCTGACTGAGTTGTCCCAATGCTTACCAGTATCTCTGGACATCTTTGATTATTCATTATTTGCCTGCCTCCTTTCGTCCTCTAAAGTGACAGCATCACTTATTTTTAAAAGGGTATCCAGAGGAAAGACATTTCCATCAACAAACATCGAGAAGGAAGAAAGACACAAAAATGTTCACTCCTGGAATGTAGAAGCCCGTGGAGGTGCATGTGCAGTCCCCACGTTACTGTTGACACATCCTCTGAAGTGACCTTCCTCTCAGTGTCGGAAGTCCATCTGGAATTTCTAACCTCTTTCATTGAGTTGGATAAACAAAATGCTTGAGTCAAGCCTCCACTCCATGGACAATGATAAGCCCAGGTGAATGCAAAGGATACCTGGGTAAATGGATAAACGAGGTAAATGAATAGCCATTATACCACAACAACAGCTTTTGAGAATGAGCAGGGTACGCAATATCCCTGGACAACATGGTTGTCTGCTTTTTAAGTCTACACACCATTGGAAATGTTCAGGAGAGGCTTTTTATGTTCATGGTGTTCACCTTCATGTATTGCTACTTAGTGACTAAAAGAGATTTGCATCCAGGAATTTTGAATCGTGGAACTTTGTGTCAGAGGTGACCATCTCATATACACACAGGTATTTTTAAATTCTTGCACTCATACACAAATGCAAGATAGGCTCAGTAATCCTGAGAAAAGTCTTACTGTAAGGCACAGAAATCACTGTTAGATTTTTTTTCCAAAATAACAGTACAATGCATCCTTTACTTTGTTTCACCCTCCTCCTTGACATCGTCTGGCCACATTTTCATCTTACAATATCACCTTTACAGCTGTTTTGTAGCTGCTCAGTTGAGGAAGCTGTAGCTCATGGAATGGCTGGAGGACTGACAACAATCTGATGGTCATTCCACTCTGGATGCAAAAATTCTTGTTTGTCATTGCAGACAGTGACTTTCTAGACTTTCTGGCTAGAATTTCTAAAGCTCTGAGGTCATAAACTTTTCTGGGCTCCTGCATATAACCAGAGAACCAGGGCTATCACTGAGGCTTTACAGCTCTCCTACTTTTAAATGGGGACAAGCAATACGCACCTGAGCCCTAGGTACCCTTTTTTTTTTTTCAGAGTCTCTAGCTAGGGATGGGTGGCTCTTTACTCCAAGAAGAGTCTGAGAGGTGTCCTGCATCAGCTGCAGTCTGCCCCACATGAAGTTGAGGGCTCCGTCCAGACCTGTTTCCTTAGTCAGCTCCCAGTGTCTGAGCCTGAAAGCAGCGCTCCAGCACTCCAGCACCAGAGCACAGCACCAAAGGGACACACGAATGTAGCTTATTACCAGCTCAGGGTGCCGCGTTAACCCCCAGCTAGACAAAGGCTCTAAGACTCTGGGTCACCTGAGTAACGGATGGATGCCAGTGTGAACCACACAAAGTTCACACAGGGAGATAGTCAAACCCTTTGAGTCCAACTTTAAAGGCAGAATGCTGGAATTTCAGTAATTTAGTCTCAAATTCTTTATGGTGCCATCAAATAATTTTTTTGGCTCCTGAAGTTAAAGTCCTGAGCTGAGGGGCCAACAATAAGGAATTTTCACATAAACCTGGAGCAGCCTACAAAGAAAGATGAGATAAAGAGAAGTGCGTTGGTAGATGGGATACAAAGGATGTGCTGCCAGAGTGATGTAGCTTAAAAAAAAAAAAAAAAAAAAAAAAAAAAGCTGATGTGACTGAAGATGGCACTCAGTGAGGTACTTTTGGTAAAGTATTTGGGAAGTATTACTGCCTTTGTATAAGATATTCCTAAGATCACATGTGAATCCCAGAACAACACACTATCATCTTTGATGCCTGCTAAACACTTTTGCTTTGACTTCGGTCAATGCTTTACTTTCACGTTCTCTTAAATCTCACCACATTCTCTCATTTTCTTCTTTACAGCCCACAGCCATAAGAAAGGTCAATTGTGACGCTTTTATGAGTAATGAACTCTTCCTCCTTTTCCCTAAGATCTTAACATCAGCATTTTCATCACAATAGTAAGAGACACGCTTTAGCTTTGTGTTTCTCAGTGCCAATTATAAATCCCAAGCTACCATGGAAAAAGTTCTAAGAGGGTCACAAAAGATTAGAAAAGCTAAATTCTTTAAAAAATAGTTAGATTAGTTGCACAGTTACTGGCAATGGCTCAGTTCCTTAAAAGTGAGGAGTGTGTATTAACGTACACTTGTACACTGTTGCCAAGAACTGCGATCAAGTCCTCACACCCTCATCTTGGAGAAGCTGCTGCTGCCACCAGCTGGTAGTTCACTGGTCCTTAGCTGGAGAGATGAATACATAGCTTACTCAAAGAACTCCCAGCAAGACTGGTAGGCCATGAAGGAGGTCACATCTACCAAAAGTTACAGAAACATTGCTCCAGCCCAAAGTACATTTCAGAATTTGACAAAAGGCAACACCCGTATTATGTTAACAGGACCAACTAATGACAGCGTTCACCATCAGCAGAGTTGTCCATGGGCATGGCTAGAACAGCAAGCACGCTAAATTCACAGCGTCAGACATGCAACACTGGTCCTTTTTACGTTTAGATGACATTCATGTGCTTCACCACTTAGGTTCCAGAAATACATTTTGGGGTGACAGGTCCTTTGTATTCTGGAAGTAGAAATGGCAGTTCCTTGTGTGCTTCACTGCTCCATCCGTAGAGCCAATGTATGGAGGAATCTATACGTACCATGCAAAGAACAAATGGTTTGGTGGCCTGATGAGTGGTTTGCCGTCACTCTGTGGCTGGAGTCATAGATGTTGTAAGAGAAGGTCTTTTGCTCCTCCTGTGGGATCAGTGCAGGTCACTGGTCCTTTCCTACCCTCTCTGTACACATGAAGATGCCCACAGAGATCCTGGATTATTGCAAGCTGTATAAGTAGGTGTAGATTGGCTGCTGGGTTTGTCGTTAGCAAGACAAAAGACGGAGGCTTCTCTCTATTAAGTTTAGCTGCAACACGCACTTTTTCCTGCCACATCCTCTACAAGAGGACAGTAGGAGCAAACTTGTGCTTGAGTCCTGGAAGCCCCAGGAGGTACCAGAGTCACTGAACTGCTCTGCACTTTAGATGTTCCCCAGGATTGGGACGGCTGTACTGTAGAGTAAATCTCACCTGGCTGTTTCATACCCCGTTGTTTCTTTGAAGGCTAATATGTTGTAATTAACTATATCAGAAGAAATCAGTAACTTTGTTTTCAAAAGAATACTGCTTTATCTGGATGTCTGAGACAGGATGGATGACCCCAGGCATCCTTTTTTCCAGACTAAGACATGGGAAATCGAAAATCTTCTTGGGTTTAAGACATGACTTCATAGCAGATTAAATTAGGTCTGTTGTAGACCTAAACCACAAATACAACAGTGGTGATGAATAGTGCTTGTTCTAAACACAATCACCGAGTCATAGCTGGCTATCACAGCAGAATCACATGCAACGCTACTGCCCTCACAGTTTGCCTGACTTATAATGCCTCAGTCTTTCTTTCCCAGTGAGGCCAAACTCTCTTTCTCACCCATTGACATCAGCCTTCATGACCTCTGAATGTACCTATGCTGTGCCAGATGTTGCTTATCTGCTCCAGCCATTTTCAGATACATCTGTAAACTGAACTCTGAACATCTGCAATCTCTGTGGCACATTCATTTGCCCAGCCATTCGTGAAGTGGTGACACCCAGCAACTCCCCAATGTGCTCTTTATATTCCATTGCACCTTACGCAAAACTGCTGCTTGGCCATTTCAGATGGGGTTTTTTTTGTTGTTGTTTCAAGGCGTGTTTCTTCTGCTTGTAGTACCAAGCCTGGTACTACCATTGCTAGTGTTGGCAGATCCAGAGAGGCCACATGAACACACCTGATGCCAAACCAATGCTCAGCAGCATAGCAGCAATAATCCAGCATAGGATTGGCCTCCTTTCCCTTTTTTCTGCTCTAGACTCTGTCTCCATATCTCTATGACACCAATCACATACAAGATGCACAATCCTCCACGAACCCTCATAAAAACAGTACATTTCCTACGTGAGACAGATAGTCTCTTGAAAACTGACACTAATTTCTGGCTTTTACCTGCTTTCCCTTGGCCCAAATGACTTTTTGCCTCAGCTTCTCATGCCAGCCTCTGAGAGGCATCCACCCACAACCCACACAGCAGGATGTGGGAGCTAATGCCTAGCGTGGGGCTTAGCTCACAAGGAGGTCCACGCTGGGAGGGACATGGCAGGCCCAGCACCCTTGTGACTGTGTGGATGAGCTACATGCTCAAATGTCATTCTCACGGTGGCCACAGAAGATCAGGGGAAGAAGGAGGCAGGGTTTTCACCCTGAAGATAACTTCTTTCCTTCTCCAAGGCTGGACCACTCTACCAGCTTCCCAGCTTGGTCTCCTCTCACCCACTGCCAAACATGGACAGACTTTTTCTAACGGGGAGGAAGACTGCCAAGTGCAGGGTGTTTACTTCACCTTCATGGCATGAGTCGTAGCCACAGAGCCAGATAGTGGTTTAAACTGAGTCTTCATCTACTTGTACTCATCCTTACAAATCTTGCCACAGGAATCATACATATTCCAACACCTCTGTCTCTAGGCCATGTTTTTTTTTCCCTAGGTGTTTTGCCTGAACTTACTGAAACCACATCCCAGAAGAACTGCTGAGGCAGGGGGGCCACCAGGCATTCCCCAGAGGGGTGGAGATGGCAGTGCTCTGAGTTTTTTTCTAAAGACCTGTGCTGGGGAGCAGAAGGGAAGCAGCAGACAGAGAGAAGAGCCAACCTATATGCTCTGTGAGGTGGTCATCATAAGAGAGGGCTTTTCCTGCCCTTCCTTTTCCGCCTTCATAGTGCAGAAAGCATCCTGAGAGCCTGTGCTACTGCGGGTGCCCTCTTTGAAAGTGAGTGACACAGATTTCCCCAGAAAATGATGTTTTTATAAGAAGAGTATAAGGTTGTACATGGTATGGCCTGAGGAAGGGCTTGTGGAGACATGCAGGGACATGAGACCTGTTGGGATAGTGTTGGACTAGTAGTCTGAGCAAGGCAAATCTGACACGATGTCTTCCATAAAATTTGGAGAAAGAGGACCCTGGAGCAATCCCTTATGCCAGACTTTGCCTGGAATTTGTCTCACATCAGGCTGGTCCAATCACTCTGAAATCGCTTTTGGGAACAATGTGGCAGACTGGGCGATCTGCTCCTGCGGCTGCTCCCAAGCAGGATTTTATTTGGTGATATTGCCAGCAGGGTTCCCCAGGGGACTGCTACTGGCATAATTTAATAGTTGTATTGATGATGTGGAGGTAAATATAAAATTGCAAATAAAAGAAAGAGCATACAGAAAGGCCAGTGGAGTGATAAATTCACAGAATTCACAGAATTGTTAGGGTTGGAAGGGACCTCTGGAGATCATCTAGTCCACCCCTCCTGCCAGAGCAGGGTCACCTACAGCACGTTACACAGGACAGCGTCCAGGCGGGTTTTGAATGTCTCCAGAGTGGGAGACTCCACCACCTCTCTGGGCAGCCTGTTCCAGTGCTCCACTACCCTCAAAGTAAAGAAGTTCCTTCTCATGTTAAGATGGAACTTCCTATGTTCAAGTTTATGCCCATTACCCCTCGTCCTATCACTGGGCGCCACTGAAAAAAGACTACTCCCAAAATAGTGTGGAGAGAATAAATTGAATAGTTGTGTTTGTAAAATAAATGCATTTTAATAAAAACAATTTGCAAAGTCATCTTACTAGGAGCAAATCAGGCAAGTTCATGTAACTGGAGACTATATTCCCTATAGCAGCAAACTTTAAAGGAAATTAGGGGTTGTAATATACTGGATCAGCACAAACTTCCCATGGAACCTTGTGGTGAAGAGGAGTTTTGCAGTCCTGCAGTGCATCAACAGGAAAGGATACATGAGCAGCACAAGGCATGAGGGAACAGGGACCAATACCTCTGCAGAAACCAATACCAGATTTTGATGTGCAGGTCATCTTCCCTTTTCTGATGATACTGAAAAAATAGAAACACTGGAAAAGCTAAAAGTCATTAAAGAAAATAATGTAAAAAGTGCAGTGTGTTTAATTTATCATGCAGAAGTCTGAGAGGTGATTCAATTATGTGATTAGAGCACAGAATAGATATCACAGAACAAAACTAACTGGACAATAAAGCATTTCTTCATCAGGTAGACAGAGCTGTGGAAAGAATCGATAGCTATAAATTAGTCTTCTGTAAGTAAAACAGTCTTCTGTAAGTAAAACCTATTTAAAGACTGGACTCTGGACATGAACAGTAAAGTATCTTTCCCAGTGATGCAGGCAGATTGTAAAGAGGGTGGGATATGGACACACAAGAGTGTGAAGAATGAGTTTAAAATTGAAGAGTTACTTCACCTACCTCCCAAAAAAAGAATAGTATAAAGAGAGTCTTTAGCTCAATGCCTGCCTGCCTCATAGTGCCTTTCAGGAAGGAATGCCTGCCTACACGATAAGGTATATCAGAGACCCCATTGGCTATAATTGTGTCCAAAGCGTTGTGGCAGTATGCTCTTCCCCCTCCCCCCCAGCTTTCTTGCCCGGCTCCTGCTACAGCCATCACTGTCAGTGGGGGTTGTGATGGATTGTACCTGGACTTTGGGGGACGAATGGCAACATAGCCAAAGACTGTCTAGATGCCTCGCTGCTATGCAAATATGACTATAGGTCAGTCATCTTACTCTGTAAATACTGGACAGCCCGGGGCCTGTTGAGCTCTCCCACAGGGCAGCGGGCTGTACACCAGGATCTCCTCTTGAGTAGGGAGGCCTCTCAAGGTTGTTACTCCTCGAGGCTGAGAGATTCCTTACCTCAACAGATCCTTGGTGAGTGGTAATAGCATGCTAAACTTTGAAATCTTAGCTAAGTGATGTAAAGGATTGACTGCACATATATAACCCTGTAGACACAAACCATCGACCAAGTCTGCGACTAGGACTGGATCCAGCTGCACCTAGGCTCCTCTCTGAGAAGGAGTTTCAAAAGAAAGGGGGTCCTTTCTGAATCATGTGACTTAACAGGAGGGTCTTCCTGACAGTTCTGTCAGACCATGTCCTCTATGCAGTAAATAACGAAGTGTGCCTTGCCATCAAATCTCCTTAAAACACTGTCGCGTTTACTATCACACTTTGTTAAAAGGTTGTTTTATAACAATAAATATGTCATTGCTGCTCTCTTACGAGTGAAGTGAATCACTCCCTCCGTGACAAGCGTCCACACGACAGGATGGACTAAAGGAGCTAACACGTTCAAGCCTTTTGCCCCACTGTGACGTGAAGTTCCCCACAGCCTACAGCTGCCTGAGCGCTCATATGCTGCGATGGCTCTGAATCTGAGCAGTTCAGAAGTAGTTTGGAAGACCTGGTAGTCCCAGTTTGAACTGGAGGCAGCCTGCAGGCTGTTCCGGTGAACGCGAGACCCTTCACGTTGATCAGGCTGAACCCTGTGGAGCTCACTAATTCCAGCCTCTCTTGCATGACACCCGCGCAAACCCCAGGACTACTCCCAGCCCCAAGGCAACTGTGCCAGTAGCTCCATACTGGCCCTAACCATGGCTCTGCGCAACTGAGTTGTTTAAACACTTTTCACCATGTAATTGTTCCGTAACCATGGCTCTGCGCAACTGAGTTTAAGTTTAAACACTTTTCACCATGTAATTGTGAATGCTAAATAATTTTTTCTGATTTTCTGAAGCACCACAACAACCATGAAAAATCAGTTTACCTTAGAAAAATTGGAAGTGCCAGGGAAGGGCACAAACACCGGGACACTGTGGAAGTGTTACAAAGGTACCCAGCCAGCGTTTTTGTCTCGACCACCGTCATTTTTTCAGGTACATCTCAGGAGTTGGAATAGAAATAAGGGCTGCTCTGTGCCAGTTGGACTCAGTGCTGGAGAATGGTCCCAGCTCCATTTCATTTGCTAGCACACATGTGGTCTGGGAGTCTCAGTAAATCTTACAGCGTGAGATACTCCTATGCCTTCTTTCCTGTATCTCTGGTAATGAAAAAAGTATTAGTTTGAAATACACTGCACTAGTTATTCTGAGTCACAGAAAAAAAAAATAAAAGCATCAATAGAGAAATCAACCTTACTTGTTGGTATTATAGTATTATGTAATATTTAATAATTATTATATAAAATTAAAATATATACATAAAATAATAATTAATAATAATATAAAAATTCAAAGAGTGCAATATATATATGTATTTCTCACACCTGTGGAAAAAAAATCACATGATAAATATTGAAATACCTGATAAATATTGAAAGCAACTCTGCATTTCAGAAGAATAGATCTTAATTTTGCTTTAAATGACATATGGCAGCAATATGGATGCAATATAAACTGAGTCTGATGAATAAGATTAATACTCCAGGGGAAAAAAGCAGCCAATTCTATTGATTTCTCAGCATATTTTTTAAAAACAAAATTAAGAATGAATTCTTTATGGCATATTAAGGGTACTATGAAATATAAGTTTTCAGTGTTGCAGATCTAGAAGAGTGTCATTACACCATGGAAACAATATTCCTGTCCTGAAACATTTATGTAAGTCCTTTGCTGTGTCTTGCTGACCTCCTTGGAGCCAGAGTTGTGAGAACAGGCTCTGTCATTCAATATCCTTTACCATCAACAGAAAGTCTCCTGGGGCTCAGTTATCTTTGGATCAGGTCCCAGAACATCTCAAGATCTACAAGACTTGGAAGAGCAAAAATTATTGTATGAACAAAATCCTGATCCTGCTGCTTCTTAGATAAATAAATTTAGATTATTTCAGTAAGACTGTGATCCAGCCATGATGTATAAATGCACCATCCTGCTAATTTGTGTAAGACTTGTATTACTTCAAGTCATTAATGAGCAAGTTGCTACATACCAAATCTGTATGGAAACTATAATTACACCTCTTATTCGGCTGAATAATGGGTTTTTGTAAAAACTGTTTATTTTATCACATTATTTTTATGCAGTAAAATGTGAAAATACAGCATGCTTCTGAGTCGAAGAACATCCTAAGCATAAATACTATCAGCCTGATATATCAAGAGCAGGTAAATAGTATTCTCTGTGCTGCTCACATCTATCTTCCCTGCTTCTCTTTTCCTTATCACCTGTTGTAATTAAAACAAACAAAGGTAACTGGATGGTAAAATTGAATTCTTAGGCAGGTGATGCTCCCAGTTAATGACCTGAAATTTCATCCTCTATTTCTGGGTCTGCAGAATGAGGAAGAAGTGATCAATGCATTAGACACAAACATGCAGAAGAAAATAGTAAAAAAGTCAAAGATAGAAAGTGAGAAAGACAAAAGGAGAAACCATACATCATTGGAACTCAATGTGTTTTGTTTTCTTTATTCGCTTCTTCCACTTTGTTTGCCAGCAGCAGAAAACAGGAGCTGGGAGGAGAATCACTGTTCCAGAGGTGGGCAAACAGATGAATTATTTGTCACTTTTTATGTTTCTGAGAAGAAAAAGTGACTATACCACCGGTAATTAATCTTAAACACTGCATTGTGCCATGTTATACTGAAAAAGTCATTTACCTGGAGTATATATACCACCGAGTAAAAAAGAGTGAGCTTTCAGACCTGAAGGCCATATAAACAGTCTCAAATCAACCTTGCTTTGTCTGGTAAGAAACCACTATGCAATCTGTCTACATCCTACACAGCACAGCCCATTCTTTGACAATTCAGGCAGGCAGGACCGCATAACAGTAACCACACAGATTCAGATAAAGGCTCCATCTGGGCCAGTATCCTGTGCTCAGCAGTAACCAGAAGCAAATGCTAAAAAGCGAGGACAAGAAAAACATCTATGAGACCACTCCTGACCACTCTCCTGGGCTTGGACTACCTTCAGTTCATGGGATTTCCTGAGCCAGGTGTGGTTTATCTACCTCTCTGTAACTCTTTCTACCAAGCATTTGTCCCAATTCCCCTTCAACCCCGCTAAGATTTTGCTATCCATAGCATCCATCGGCAAGCAATTCTACAAGGCTGCTAAACCTTGCATGACAAAAATCACCTCTTTTTTGCATGTTTTGAAGCTATCTCCTGTTGGCTTTAATTTGATGGCCCCTAGTTTTGGTGCTGAAAGACACTCTAGGCTCCAGACCACTCATGGCTTTGTAGATACACCAAGTTATCAGTCATAGCTCTTATCAGTGGGCTCTCTTTCAAGCTGAAGAGCCCCTGTCTATTCATGTTTTCCAAGTACAGAAGCCATTTCACATCTACAGTCATCTTGGCAGCCCTTCTCTGACTCTTTTCCAGGTCTCCAGGGAACCAGAACTGCACACAGTATTTAAGGTTGGGGTGAAGTGTGGATTTATGCAGTAGCACAATGACATTTTCTACTTTGTTTTCAAATCCCTTTCCTAACTATTCCTAACTCTCTGTATGACTTCTGACCACTGCTGAGCACTGAGCTGATGTTTTCATGAAACTTTCTGTTGCGATCCTCAAGTCTTGCTTCTATGTGGTAACAGTCAAAAGGCTATGAATCTTTATGAGAAACTAGGGTTTTTTTCCTTGCTATGTCCATTACTTTACATTATCTGTCTGAATTTTTTCTGACACTTTGTTGCCCAGCCACCAGGCCTTTTCAGGTCGTTCTACAGTTTCCTACAACCTGTATTCATTTTTGCCAAATAACTTTCTCATTAGCCAATTTTCTCATTGCACCATCTGATCTCTTTTCTGGGTCATCCATGAACATATTGAATGGCACAATTTTCAGCCCAGTTCCCTGTAGAACTCCTCTGGGAATGATTCTCTGCTGCAAGAATGAAATATTTGCCCCTATCCTGCATTTTCTCTCTGGCAATCAGTTCTTTATTCGGCCTAGGATTTCTCCCATTATTCCATTGCTTTAGTTCCTTAAAAGACTTTGGTTGAGGATTTCAGCAAAAGCTGATGGGAAACTCAAGTAGATTGTATCAATTAGGTCACTCTTATCTACACGCTTGCTGACCGCTTGAAAAATTCATTAGAGGTTTACAAAACAGGATTTTCTTTTACGTAATCTGTGCTACTCTTCCAAAATGGGTCATATTGATCCACACGGCCTCTCATTCTATCCTATATTACAAACCCTACTTAACTGCCTGGTGCAGATGTCCAGCTTACAAGCCAGTAGTTGCCTGCTCTCTGCATGGAAATAAGGGTAGGAATGCAATATGGTTACTTACATCATGAACCACGAAATTTTCTTTCTAAGTCTTTCTGTCTCTATGTACCTATTGATTGATTGAGTTATTTGTCAGACTTTCTTTCTCCTTCCTCTTTCCTTCCTTCCTCCCTTCTTTCCTCCCTTCCTTCCTCCCTTCTTTCCTCCCTTCCTTCCTCCCTTCCTCCCTTCTTTCCTCCCTTCCTCCCTTCCTCTTTCATTGGAACACAATTTTCTTTGGTTTACTTTTTTTTTTTTACCTGAACAGGAAAACACTGACCAAGTTGGTGATTATGAGAAAAATTTAACTGGTAATATATTTCTAGCAATTTTTAATCTTAAAAGCACTGTACACATTTATCTAACAAAATTCATTAATCTAACCTAACCAGCTTAGTAAATATAGATTTAAGATGAGCTGGATATCTCCACATTTGATGTTCAACTTCCAATTTTTATTTTTTTTCTGCCAGATACTTTACCCGAGATAGATGTGGCAATGGACATCTATCAGATTTCAGTCATTGCAAGCAAGCTAGAAGTCATGTTTGCTTGGTTCTGATAACCAAAGGCTTTCCCACAAAGAGGAAGGAGTGGAAGTTTTAACAGTACCTCAAACCCCATTTTTGTTACTGAATTTAAAGCAAGTTATTCTGCTCCGTACTTCTGCTGAGTGTGTTTGCCCATAAGCCAAGATGGATATACAGCAACTCTTTTATTTAAAACCAAAACTCTTGAGCCTGCAGAGCCACGTCTGACGCAATCGCATGTATTTAGACTGTTTCTTTCAAAATTCGGCCCCCCTGTTCCTCAGGTTCAGATCTAATCTGGTAAGTACACCATACTCTACATTCTTCCTTCCCAAATATTAGAAAAAGCTCTTCTGTTCCTCAGACCAAGATCTCTCATGTGATCAGTGCAAAGTACTTGTATGAAAAATCTCGACATCCAGGGACTTCTGGTCTCCAGAGAACATTCTGCCAACTGTGGAAACGGGATGGTCAGCAACTGCAAATCAATAGACAATGGATTTTTTTTATCATGGCATGACAATACTTGTCAAGACCTAGAACTGATTAATTGCTTTTTGCAGCCTAGGATTGTTTTTAAATTTTCACATTTGCACAGTATTGTATTTTCCTTAATATTTAGTGCTCTTTACAGTAACTTGCTATGTAATTTTGGATTAGCTTACTTCATCTTATGAACTCCTGAATAGCCCTTTGTATTTAGCAAAGACACAACTTTCTGCTACTGAACTAGAATGGTAACCCAGAACAGAAACTGACCATTAGAGGGGTTTTTACATTTTTATTGTTGTCATTGATATCATAAATGGAAAAAGTATAACTAATAAAAAGATACATCCAAGAAATTAACAACTGCTGATTTTGATGGTTCTCATTGTGGAACAGAAATGGTCACAAGTTATAGCTAAAAATGCATAAAATACATTAAATCTGTTGATTGAATATCATATCTATTTTAGTTTGTTCTTATTTCAAGCATTCATTCAAATCCTTCATTGTGAATCAAAGCATCAGATTCTTATCTGCTGATATTACTGGACTGATCTTCTCAGATTCAGCTGAAAACAGACATACTGGAAATAAGCTATTTATAAAACATACAGTTATTGTGATGTGCCATGGGAATTTAAGCATGCCAGATAATCTTCCCACAGGGAAAATGATAGCTGGATTATTTAATTTAGACTGATATTTTGTCATTCCCCAGATAATTCATTGTGGTTTCTATTATCAAGTGAACCTCTGTCTGTTACAGTGTCTATTTCTTACACAGTTTAGAAAACCACTCATAATTAGCAGATATAAGACAGGTGGGGAAGACAATGAGCCTTTATCAGGTAATCAGGCACTGGTTCTTCCACTTCTTTCTGTGTGGTATGCCAAACCCTGTCTTCCTATTGCTCAAGCAATACTTAATTTTCACACAAAGTAGAATAGCCACTGGGACTGAACAGACCCCACTGCCAAATATATCCTAGCCTCTGAGGTCTTTTTGTAGGCTCTGATCCTTGTGGATAAAAAGGAGAGATTGAAATCCAGATAACCTGAACTCCAGATGTGCATTGTTGTTACCAGATAAAAGGGAAGTCTGAGGGCTCCCTTTGTGAGTGCTCCCTTTGTGAGTGGGGTCAGGCATGAGCTGAGCATATCAGGCTGGGACAGTTGGGGTTGTTCAGCCTGGAGAAGAGAAGGCTCTGGGAAACCTTATAGCAGCCTTCCAGTACCGTAAGAGGGCCTACAGGGTAGCTGGGGAAGGACTTTTTACAAGGGCATGTAGTGATAGGATGAGGAGAAATGGCTTCAAACTGGAAGACAGTAGATTTAGATTAGATATCAGGAAGAAATTTTTCACTCTGAGGGTGGTGAGGCACTGGAACAGGTTGCCCAGAGAAGTTGTGGATGCCCCATCCCTGGAGGTGTTCAAGGCCAGGCTGGATGGGGCTTTGCTCAACCTGGTCTAGCAGAACTTGTCCCTGCCTATGGCAAGGGGGTTGGAACTATATGATCTTGAAGGTCCCTTCCAACCTAAACGATTCTATGAGTCTACGATCAGTCTGCTGATCAGACATGGGGAGTGAGACAGGCAGAAAAATGTCTGCTCTTTAGATCTATGCAGTTGCTCCTTTCCCAGTTGCATGTGTGACCTTTACCCACGAGTTAGGTCCTTTTGTGTTAAGGACTTCTCAGAGATGATCCCTAACCCAGAGCCTGTACAAGACAGGCAGCAGCTTGCAGCAGTGGATAGCGAGGCAAGTAATTAAATGAGGAATTTGACCAGATGTGGTGAAGTGATAAGATAGTCACCACCAGCCCCACCTAACAGTAAAGGGCAGCACGGGGAAAAAGTATGAAGCCACCTTTTTGAAAAGCTTTCAAGAAGGGAGTGGGCTCTGCACTACAAATGGATCAGGACTAGAGTTCAACCTCTGGTACAGGGTGGAGGTGGTGAGCAAATTGGAGCCACACACAAGTTTTGAATGGGTCTGAAAATGAGGAACGATTTGATTTCTATGCAACATAGGAAGGGGAACTGCTCAAAAGCAGTGAGATTCCAAATGATGGTCTAAAAATATAAGCAACGTGGTAATATTTGTCAAGGACAGGCAAAAGGATAAGTGACAAAAAACCAATGAGGGTCAATTATAGAGGTTTTATAGGAGTGGACTGACAGGAAAGACTATGTCTTTAAGAAGTCAAGCAGAGGGACACTTCACGATCTAGGTGCAGCAGTCCATGTCTGGCAGGCCACAGCAATTAGTAGTGAGTTTTCAAATGTCACCATTCCAAAAGTGGTGCCGGCAATTTTTTCAAAGATTTTATTAGTCACACTGTGTGCTTCCTGCTCCACTGGGATCTAGTGAAAAACTCCTAGAGATGTTGTATGGTAACAAAAGATAGGAAAGCAGTGCTGAAGGCTACTGAATGATCCGTATTGTCAAACTCCAATTATCTGGCATGTATAAAAGACGCTAATTATAATTTAGTATTGATTACCTTCAGGGCAAGAAAGACTTCTCATTATTTTCCATTGCATGCCCAAAACAAATACAGGCTTGCACAACCTAGGGTTTATAAGTCTTATTTTTGCCCGGAATTCATTGTCCCTCTTGCCGCGTGGCCGAGCATCCCTCCCATAAAGCAAAGGCGCCGAACTCAAACCAGCCGGCAGAAACGACAAATCGTGGGCTGGAGCTCCGGGAGGGCCGGCCGGAGTTCTCGTATGACCCCGTGATTTTCCCAGATGCCCGGTTTGTCCCGCCGCGACGGGAGCGGGATCGGTGCGGCGCGGGAGGGGAGGGATGCGGGGGGCGTGGCTTGGCGAGGGGGCGTGGCTTGATACGAAGGGGGCGTGGCTTGAGGCGTGACCAGTCCATCAGCTCCGCCTCCCTCCTTCCCCGCATGCGCATCTCGCCGGAAGTGGGGGGGTGAAGGGGAAGGCGGCGGCGGAGGCGGCAGCTATGGCGATGGCGGAGAAGTTCGACTCTCTGGAGGAGCACCTGGAGAAGTTCGTGGAGAACATCCGGCAGCTCGGCATTATCGTCAGCGACTTCCAGCCCAGCAGCCAGGCTGGTCTCAACCAGAAATTGTGAGGGGTTTCGCCGCTCCTTCACCCCGCTTGCTTGCCGGGCCAGGCCGCGGGGGCCTTTTGCCGCCGCCCCTCTTCCCGAGCCTGGTGCCTCAGGGTAGCGGAGGCCCCGGCCGGCCGATCTGTCGCCCTTACACGTAGAAGGAGTGGTGGGGAGATAAGAAGTTTCCCTCGCTGGGTTTCGCGTCGCCGGCCTGGCAACCACGGTTAGGGTTAGCGTAGAACGCCCCGTTTTGGCTAAAAACGACCCGTTTTCTTCTTGCAGGAATTTCATGGTGACGGGCTTGCAGGATATCGACAAGTGCCGGCAGCAGCTTCACGATATCAGCGTGCCCTTGGAAGTTTTTGAGTGAGTGACTTTGTAGATGGGGGGGAAGGTGCTGTAGTCGGTGTGATTTGATGTAGCGTGTCTTTGCAGCGTGGATATTTCCACGGAGGACTGCTTTGTTTTTTAAACAACATCCTCTGAATGCTTCAGGCAGAAGAAGGCAAGAAGTACCTTTAGCCTGTGAGAACGTGGAAGGGTGAGAAATGTGATAAATTCTACAGCTGCTTTTAGATCTCTTTTTTTTAAAGTATTTTTAATTGATACTGACTTCACATATGTAGGCAATACTACAGATTCTGCTGAATCTGGTGATTTGGTAAGTAAGCGTTCATTTTAGAAATACACTTTTACACTAGGTTGGAATCAGGATGTAAAGCTGCAGGTAAAACTAAATTAGGCCAGTACTTGGGTGTTTAGTTTCAGTAGTGGCAATCTTCTTGTTGGCAGAGAATTAGAACATTAAAAGCAAAATCATGAATGTAGAGGGAGAGTTATACAAGACAGTTTTTACAATATAGCTGACAAATTAATTTACTAGTGTTTCTTGTCAGTCCAGATGTCACTGGTTTGCTATATTCTAGTATATTACTGGCTGTACAGGACTTTTTTTCAGTTGGGCTTCCACTCTGTCTGTAAATCTATGACAACAGTCTTAAATGTTCTGTTTTCATTGTTCAATGATGGCATTTTCCTTTGTCAGACACTTACATTGTAAAGCAAAAATGCACTTATATGTTTGCCAATACAGGTGAGTTAATTTTCACTCTTGACTACAGTACGTACACTTTCTCCTCATCCTTGAATTGCTGGGTGCCTTAATCCTATGTGCTTATGGCTCACTGTGTACAAACTAAGCTACTTTATGGTTAGTGCCCTTCCAGTTGCTTGGAAAAGGACTATCGTTCTTCATTCATGTGTACTTATTGCCTGTGAGGAGCTGGATAGTTGTATTTTTGTTTGATTTTAATACCTCTTTCAAAGCTCCAGGCTTTCTGAAAACAAAGGTTTAAAACAGCATACCAAAACAGCTGTTTGCCGGCCGTGGTCTAGTCCTCCTTGAGCTGTCTTTTGAAAACGGCTGAGTTGAATTGTGTTTTTTAAAATGCGTCTCAGATAATAGTAGTAACAATAAGACAGCAGAGTGAATAATTCTGTACCTTGGAGAACATTCTAGTTGGAATATGATCATGTAGGTAGCATCTTTTCTATTTTCAGATACATAGATCAAGGCCGCAATCCTCAGCTTTACACTAAAGAGTGTCTGGAGCGAGCTTTGGCTAAAAATGAGCAAGTAAAAGGAAAAATTGACACAATGAAGGTAAACCACAAATAATGAAAGTACTGATGTAATAATGTATTTGATAAATTTTTACTTTTCTGTAACTATGTGGGGTTTTTTCACTTGTGCAGTTATTAAAATCCCTGATTTGCATTAGGGATTGCTCTGCATCCCTGTATCTTAACTGGTGCTCACACATCCTGTTCTGGAAAGGAAACTGGTAATTCACCCCACAACTGGAGATGCAGATGTTGCTGTGATTTTATTTTGGCTAAAGGTGTACGTAGTGTTACGTTTGTTTTAATTTTGAGTATTAATAAGTACCTCACTGCTTTAGATCTGTAACTGTGATGTGTGTAAGTTTAGAAATAAGTAAAACAAAAGAGGTATTTTTTCCACTCTTGGGTGGATCTTAGAGTATTAAAATGTCAAATGTGCTGTATTAGCATGAATTAATCTTTATAAAGGGACTTAAAATGTATGCCAGTGTTCAGGGTTTTCTGAACTTGTACTTTCATGTAGTATGAACCTAAGCATTCTGCTGGGCTGTTTAACTGCTGGAATTACTGCTGAAAAATAAAATCAGAAAAGGAAGTTTAGCAAGATTCGAGAAAGGGCTCTTTGTTTCAGAAGATTCTTTGTCTGATCTTAATGTGGAGCATGGCAATTTGTGCTGCAAAATGTAGCCATATCTCCATACATTCTAAGCTTCTCTTTCTTTAGATATGATCTGTGCTTCTAAAAGTTGTAGGAAGTATGTATTTCTAAGCCAGGTGTGAGTTGCTTTTTGGAAATGGAGGGGATTCCATATCAAGTCAAGAGGACATGTCCTTTATCAGCTTTGCTTAAGAACGTTAGACAGTTATCGATGCACCAGAGTTTACCAGATAAGTCAAACTACTTTGTATTTCTTAGGTGAAAATGCCAGTTAATTTAAGGGAAATTAAAAGCATTTTAGTTAGCCTGGTGCTTTCCTAGCAGATTTCACTTAAGCATATTCTATGTATTATAACTTTCTGTGGGTTTTGTGTGTGCTTTTGGAGGGTTTTTTTGGGCACTATTCTAGTAGGTCACTGAAATGTAGAACTGTGGTGTATACAAACATTTCTGTTCATCAGATAAGATTGATGTCATCTAAATAAATGGTGCAGATGACGCATACACATTTTTTTTCTCTTTCCAGAAATTTAAAAGTTTGTTAATTCAAGAACTGACAAAGGTGTTCCCAGAAGACATGGCAAAATACAAAGCTATTAGAGGAGAAGATCCTCCTCCTTAAGTTGGCCTTCAAAAGCTCTAAAAACGTCAATTCCATAAGCTGACACCACTCTTTAAAAACATTGACTGGAGAGCGGGGGAATCCAAGCCTTCATAACAACTGTACTAAAAATGGCAGTGATGGACTGTAAAGGAGCTTGATGACTGCTGAAGGTTCTGGTCAGAAGCTACTGAATCTTTCTGAGGACTTTTACTCAAAGATTGCAATTGAAACTTCCTATGGTAATCTGTTCTTCTTTCCTGGAAGGTTTTGGAGATAAAATTGCCTACAGGTCATCAATACATAGCATTTCCCACAAAGTGCATTTCCAGAGCAGAAAATCATGTTTTTTCTCTTCTGAACAGCGTGCTCCAGGATTGTGGGCTCATCTGTTTTTAAGAAAAATGTATTTATTATACTTGATTATTTTTCATTTGTAAACTGCTTTTTTTTTTTTAATTACAGTACAAACAGTTGACTGCCAAATTCTACTGAACAGGAGCCTGTCAAGGGCTGCAGTTTTCATGTGTCATAATGAATTGCAGCCAAGAAAACCTTCAGATGTTCTTGTTTTGTTCTGTGAGCTGCAATGCAGATGGCTGAGGATATAGAAATTGAACATATTTGGGGAATAGCTCCTCAGCAATGTTAATATTTTTGTATAGTATTTAATGTAAGCTTTTGTTTAATTCTATCCATTTTCTGTAAGCAGGTTGTTGAATAAAAATTTGAAAAAATATAAATTCTAATTATTTTTCTGTTGTGTGCTACTCTTTGGAGAATGAACTGAAAGCTGTGAAAAATAGCATATTCCTTAGGCTCATAGTGATAGAAATAAAATGTGTATCAAAACCTCACTGTTCAAAGTTTATATCTGAAGATAGTGTCAACTTTGTATTTTGGTTTTGTGAAGGAAACTTCCCTTTTAGTACCTGAAGCAGGAGGTTTTGGGGATCAGAGGTTGTCACCTGAAGCATTGCTGGTCAGCTGGGAACTCACCTGTGAAATTTGTAGCTGCTCATAGGTAAGGTGGTCCCAACATCAAGCAGTGTGTTGGGTTCGCTGCCCAGGGCCATAGTGTGTGTGCAGCAGACTAGTCTTACAGTGGGAGTAAGAGGACCTCTTTTAATCTTGGGGATGTGTGAAACTTGAACCACGTGTGGTTACATTTGTCCTTCCTGATGTAACTTGACTTTTTTTTTGCACCGGCAGAAGAATTTTGTTAATTTTCTTTTAGTTGCTAAACTTAGTGGCTTTGGGCAGGAGCTCCAAAATAGCTGTGTACACATGTACTTTATAGCAGACCTACCTAGTCCATTAAAGACCTTAATGAGGATTTGGGTATGTTCAAGTTGTTGGTGCCGTAGGTTCCACACCAGAAATAGTGTCTGAACTGTCTGCTGAAGCAAAGCCCATTCATAATGCCAAGCAACATTATGTCTGACCAAGCTTTGGCATAACAAAAGGAAAAAAAACCCGAAAACTAGGTGTTCCTTTGCTTGAGTCATTTAAGACTTTTTAACTGGCTGTCTAAATTAATGTGATTGCTGCCTGATGTTATCCTGCCCTGCTCTGGTCTTCACACTTGCTTTTCCTTGTATTTTCTCCACTGCTAATGCAGTTTTCCTTTTGCAATGTAACTGCACTAACTTGACAGAAAATGGTGATAAAGGGAAAGGAGGCTGTGTTAGAGTTCTGCTGTGCCTGGATTGCTGGGTCCCCGTAAGCTGTTGAAGCAAGGCTTGTGAGTGGAGTGCATACAGGACACCAGCGAAGAAGGTAAGAGTATTTTTGAGGTACATATAATGTGGTGGGCAGCGGAGCTTGAGAGCAAAAATGTTGGCAGCAGGCAGGGGAAACCATTAAATGGTAGTTGAGGTAGAGCACTTGTGGGACAAGAGGCCAGTAGATACTGCTCTGGATACTGGAGTATTCTGGCTCCGAGTGCTGACACCAGCTTGTGTGTCAGACTTGGTGGAGTAGCACACTTAAAAACTGGTGCTTCCAGGAAGTCTTATTTTTGTATTTATTTTTCATTCCAAACTCTGGTTCTGCAAATTTTCTTAAAAATTCGTATAAAAAAAAGTAGATTGTCCTTTCCATTTGGGTTTTTGTATCTGTAAACTTTACAGAGTGAGTGTCCTAATGCTTTAGATCATCGTTGCTTTAATTCTTGTAATGCTAGCTTAGAGGGGAAAAAAAAACCACCACAGTCCTAAAATCAAATTAAAACAAACCAGATAGGATTCCCCTGTAGAGCAAGCTAGTGTTCTGTCTGAATGTAGACAGACTCACAGGGGAAGCACTGGGATCGGTTAACCAGACAGGTGGCAGAATCTCCATCTTTGGAGGTTTTCAAGACTCACCTGGACGAGGCCCTGCGCAACCTGGTCTAACTTAGCAGTTGGTTCTGCTTGGAGCAGATGACCTCTGGAGGCTTTTTTCCAATCAATATGATTCTGCAACTCTGTGATTCAAATAAAAGTGTTTGTAGGTACAAAAAGGATAAAGGCTAGGGGCTGAAACTGCTGAAGGAGAAATTTGGAGAACCTACCCTGGCCTAACTTGAGGCCACATGTTCCATAGAAACTAATCATGGAATAGTAGAGCGTATAATGTATGGATTTACTCCTATTGCTGATAGGAAAAGAAGGCGTGAGGAGGAGAGGGATACTCTTACAGATTCGCTGGAAAGAGAATTTGTTCCTTGAATATACAAACACTGAACAGAATTCAAATTTTAACTTTGTGAATATTAAATATTTTTGTGTGCCCTGAAAATTTCCTTTCCTCAACAGAAAAAAAAACCCCAAGTTCTGTGTGTTGTCTCAATGCGTCGCAGCTGCCCTCTGCCTGCTGTGCAGCTGAATCATTTCCCCACAACCCTGCTGCTTTCTACGTCTTGAGAGCACCGGCAGGGCAGGGCAAGATGAGATTGTTTTGGCAGAGGATGGTGAAAGAGAACCTCTCTTCATAGAACCTCTGAATTTTCTACGGTTTGGTGGGCTTAGTGTGGGAAGCCCTTGACGTTAGATGAATTGTCCTGTAAGCATCCTTCAGTCTCAGCTACAGCCTTCACCTCACCCCACAGGAATAACAATGTGCTTTTGAGTGAGGCGGTTTCCTGTACCTTGTGGAAAAGGCTGTTCATTTTTGCTACTGTTAAAACCCAACCAGCCTCCTGTGAATGCTGTGCCAAGGACTCGGACTAAATCTAGGCGTTTGATTTGTTTGGGAAGCATCATTCAATTTTGCCCATGTTTTGCTGATATTGGCACCGCGTTATGGATTTGATTGTGCCAGCTGCATAACGCCCCAGCAAAGCCTCGTGCGGTCTCTCTTCTCACTGTTTTTAATGCTGTTACTGCAGCATTCTTAAAGTGGTTGAGTAAGCTGGTTTTTGCAGAATAAAGCGGAGTGGCAGAGGATTCTAACCAATAACAACTCCCACAATTCCAAAACCAAAATCACAGAAGCCTCTAGGGTCTATTTCATAAAAATGCAATAGGAATTTTTATTTTTAAATTTTACTCTATTGTTATCCCAATTAACAAAGATTCTTCTGTTCTGAATTCCACTGTTTAACTATTATTTTATGGTATTTAAAGGTTAATGTTTTCCGCAGGTTGTGCATTTCCCTCTGCATCTTGCTTTTCTTCTCCATCCCATAAGAACTAATTGTTGCCCAATCATATTTAGAATATTTTGCCAAAACAATATAAAGTATTATTTTCTTTCCTCATTTGGTGATGAATGAGTGGACCTTTTTAAAATATTGCTTTGTCCCTTTTGGCCTGTGCATAGAATCATAGAATGGTTTAGGTTGGAACGGACCTTGAAGATCACCTAGTTCCACCCCCTCTGCCATGGACAGGGACACCTCCCACCAGACCAGGTTGCTCAAAGCCCCATCCAACCTGGCCTTGAACACCCCCAGCGATGGGACATCCACAGCTTCCCTGGGCAACCTGTTACAGTGTCTCACCACCCTCACAGTTAAGATATGTAGGATAAAGCGTCCTGTACTGCTTTTAGCTGTAGAAATATGTCTGCTTCTGGCTTCTCCACGGGTTATGAGACCTACCTCCACAAGCTCCTCTTCTGCAAGGGAGGGTGAACAAGAGAGGTGGAGTGAAATGTAACCGGGCTCCTGCAAGCACGTGGGTACGTTCCCAGTGGCATGTTGTCGGGGTCTCTCCAGAATGACACCCAGGTCTGACAGATTGGCCCTGGGGCAGGTCAGCCCTACCCAGCTCCTCTTTGACAGCCTTGGTCAGCCCTAAGCTTTGGTGGACAATGAGGGCTTGTTTTTCCAGCGCAGCTTCTGCAGCCAGCTCAGCAACCGCTGGGGCTCCAGCAGCAGCCTCAGCCACAGCTGAGCAATTATGACAACCCCCATCCAAAAAAACCCAACAAAAAACCAGCTCTAAATTGATGAATAAGTCACCAGGGTGCTGGAGCAAGGTTCTGGTGGTGGTGGTCCATATAGGGAGTGAGTCAGAGGCTGTTGGTGAGTGGCAGGGTATTGTAACTGTTGAACAACTAATGCTTGTTGGGTGAGTCCCTGAGTAGAGACTGAGTAGGCAGCGACAATTAGATACCTCTGGTTGATAAATCACTTTGTGCTCATCTGATCTCCACTGAAGGGTTTGGGGAGCCGGAATTACTCTGGGTGTGGGAGATGTTAAGAAGGCTGAAGGTCTGCAGTCTGCCTCTGCATGCTGGCCACAGCTTCCCGCAGGATGCAGATGTCAGTCTGGAGCTGTGGAGGGTGAGCACTTCCACAGCCACAGGGCCCTAGAAATGTGTGAGATGCGTGTGATAGAAGTATTTATGTTGTTATCGTTGTTAGTTAATAAAATAAGTACTCAGCACTGGCCACAATGACGATGGTTACCCCCATAACACTGATGTCCACCCTTGTTGATGTGAAGAAGGTCCCAGGCTTTCCTGGCTCAAAGAGAGGTGATTTACAGACAAGGCATGGACTGCATACTTGTCCTAGATATCTACGTGGTCATGGTGAACGTGGTGACTGGGTTAGTTAGTGGAGATGAAGGATTAGGGAATAATATTCCTTATAGATGGCATCACCATGGCATCCCGGCAGCGTGTTTTATGGGGAGTCAGTGTGTGAGAAAACTTTTTTTTTCCTTGGGGGAATACTATGAAGCAATTAAATAATAATAATTAATAATAAACATAATAATTATGCAGAATATATAATGAATATAAAAATATTAAAACAATAATAATTAAATAATTTTTAAAGCCCCAATCAAACAGAAAAAAAATGCTAAATCAAGTTTCACATTCTGCTCATCTCCAGTTCTAAATTTGTGACACTTGCTTGTTCTATTATTTTATGCTTGCTTCACTTATTGTTTCTAAGCTAGCCATGCAAAATATTGCTGTTGTTGCAACTGCCCCAAACAGTTCATATTTAGCATAATATGGTAGAGAGGTAGTTGTTGTAATTTGAGTGTTTTAGGGAAGAAATGTAGCCGGAATAAGTGCATTTGAGTTTATAGTGTAGAAGGAGAATTGCCAGGAACAATGGTGTTTTCCATTTCCAGTTGCATATGGAACAGAAAAATGGAACCTAATTTTTCTCTAGTTTGTTAATTAGTTCTCTGAAAAGAAGCAAATGTATGAATTACACCGAGGTATGCTCTGGTTAGAGGACAACCTTCAAGACATTTGTTAAAGGAGAATGTTACATCTTTGCTCTTTCCCATTCTGTTACCTGGATTTGCCTGGTTGGAGGTGATGTGGAATTTATTTAAAAATAACATCAGCGAGGCAACAAAGCATCTAAAATAATTAAAAGGCAATACAAATTTATCCAAAAAACCGGTATGAAAGCCTATGAGCATTCAGAATTTCAAGTGTATCCTTGAATTTTAGTAAGATTTTGGAAATAATAGCAAATATGTAATTATAGGTAATTGCTTATTTTTTAAACTGTTACCCTTATTATATACACTATGAAATCAAGAGATGATACTAGACAATGCTGCTGGCAACACACTTTTTTAAGATAGTGTGCCTCTATACTCCATTAAGGATAAACAAAGACTGTACAGAATTCTTTTGTTTGGGCTTGAAAAGAAACAGATTGAGAAGGTGCAAAGGATTTTACTGCAACCTGTTAAGGTTCAGCATCCTCTCTGTCCCTTTTTCTAGTGGAATTAGAAGTGGTTGAGTGCCCAGCCTTCCCCCATCCTTGAAACCTCTTTTTGCCTAAGCCTGCAGCTGTAGAATGCCTAACTTAAAGCTGTGAAGTCTAAGAGGTAAAGACATACCAGTTGCAGGCGTTGGATGCTGCAGCTGATCAGCTGTTTGTATATCTAACCCACACCTCTTGCTGTTTTTTTTGTTTTTTTTTTTTTTTTCAGGCAGATGAAGGCACTTTGGTTGTTAGCCAGTTCTCGGAATAAGATGAAGCACCAGTGCGCCTGAAGCAGTCTGTTACCCTCATACCATTCAGAAAAGAGTCTTGATGGAAAAAAAAAAATAAAATATCATTCTAGGCAGTACAGTGTGGTTTTCATTGATTCCCCTTTTTAATTCAGTGGGTTGATAAAGTACTGCTAAATGGTGGTAATGGCTTGATGATTTCCCAAATATTTTATATTGTGAAGTTTTTATAAATTACTTTATTTGATGAATGCAGTTCGCATGTTACTGAAACTGCTCATTGTGTGATTCTGACAAAGTTATCCCAGGTACCCTGTAATCTCATCTTTGACTCTCCTACGAACATAGAAATAGCGAAGGTAAACCATCCAATCTGTTTCTTTTTGCCCTGAGTGATCTTTGAGATTTTAACTGGATCAGTTGGAAACAACTACAGTTCAGTGAACCTGCAGTTTTACTGAAACCTCTCTAAATCAATGCATTTAAAAGGTAAATTATATAAACAAAGACTTAAAAAAATGTGTGAGAAATGTTCCAAATACTGAGCTTAAGGTCAAGTTAATAAAAGAGAAATATCGCTGCCAAGAATATTTCTGGATTGTCATGTTTCAACACAAAGTCATTTCTTACTTTGCTATGATTAATAGCTGTAGCATTTCTGGGTAGTTGCCAGATGTCCTTCCAGCTCTGCAGAGCAATGAGTCAAGGTGACAGGAGTGTCTGCCCTGCTCTGAGAACCCTGTGTTTACTGCATCTGCTTCAATTACTTCCATGTGCTTAAGATAGGGAAGAAGATATTCCTTCTGTCTATTTTCTTAATTAAAACGATGGAGGAGCACACATTGCAAGATACTTCTGTAATAGCTCTTTTAATGCTCTCAATTCAAATCAGGAATCTGTATTTTCTGTATTGTGATATATTTCACAAAGAAAACTAGATTGTATTCAGTCTCAACAAGACCTAATGCAGATAGTAAAAAAGAAACATCTTTCTGCACAGTAAGAAAATTTTCAAAACAATTCCTTCTCTTGTCCTAAAAGAAAAGCCCCTTTATGTGCTAAGAAATAGCACATAATATTCCCATTCCTAAAGATCTGACTAGAATTTAATTTACTTAGTATTTGTGATGTGGTCATTATAGTAAACAAACTTCTCCAAATATTCCACAGAGGAATATTAAATTGCTTTTATATATAATCTGGGAAAAGATGATATGAAATTATTGTCATATTGCATTATTTAACATGCTACTTTGTGGGAATCTGGGCCATATTTATATTGCTTCTGTTGCAAAAATAGCATTTGCTCTTCGTGTTAATTGCAGACATTCATAAACTTTTATTTGGTACATTGCTAAGGATTCAAAATTCCTGTGATGATATAGATGTAATGATATATAACAAGCCACTTCTGTACTGTCATGGGAACTTTAAGTCCTCCTCAGTAAACAAAAAGCAGCTTATAATTGTCTGTCACTGAAATCACTGGTAGGTGCCATTTTTGTAGGGAAAAAAATAGGGAAAATATTTTACTCGTAGATAGCTTAGAAACACACTGCTGAAGTAAGATTATAATTTAAACATACAGGAAATTCCACCTTCAAGCTTATTATTTGTTTCAAAGTATTATTACCTTTTAAATAATAGACTATTATCTATTATTTTATTACATTTGACCAATATAGCTTTGAGAGATTCTCTTATATGGTCCAAGCCCAAGACACAAGTTTCAGCAGAGAAAAATGGCTTTGAATAGATCTCTTATCAAACACAACATGTTACTTGGTCTAAAACTATTTAACATAATTTCTGGTCATCACATCTTAGGTTATGATACTTACATGAATAATTGAATAGGGATCTGGTAGTCAGTGAAAGAAAAGATGGATTCAGTGATAGAATAAATCTTATTTAAGAGAAGTATGTTAAAAAGATCAACAACAACTTTCAGAGCTCTTCTTTCAAATTAAGAAACTTGAAAAACTTTCAAATCAAGAAATTTTTTCAGACTACAATAATCACAAATTATATCACAGCTTTTTTTGTTGCTTTTTACACATCCTGGGAAGAGCCTTCTCTTACACAACACATTATGGAAGACGCATAGCTTCATTGATGCACTTTTTCCTTGGACAGACATTCTGCTTTTATGTAAATGAACTTGCTGAGGTTGCTCAGCATACATATAAGCTCTGTCATCTCTAGAGGTTGATACTCGTGGTTGTAGAGCATTAAGATTGCAAGAAAAATCTAATTTGTGGATCAGCAACGATGCTCTATCTTGATCAAGTGGAGGGGAAAGAACTGTTATATGTTGGGACTCACTGAGATTATGGTGAGAGCAAAAGAAAGGAAGCAGTAAGTAAAAACACTTGTTTCTCTTGTTTATTGGGCTACAAATTTTACAAACTAATCAATTGCTTATAATGGGAATATTGCTGTTGCTGTTAATTTTAATATTATTTGAGGAATGCAAAGAACCCGAGGAAACACGATAGGTGTGTGCAATGAGAGGATGCCCAGGCAGAGAAAACTATGACTCAGAACAATGTGGCAATTACACAAGTGACTCTCTGTGTGCTCCCCTTGCCTCCACTGATTTAGCATGCAGAAACATCCTATCCTGATGTATTTTATGTTTGAGCTTTATAGGTCTCAATGGATTTCTTTTCCTTCACAAATTTTTTGGGCTTCACTTTGAACCCCTTTAAACTTCAACATCTACAAAATCTCATGGCGAGGAGTTCCACAGCTCATATGCAAGTTATGTGAAGAAGTAGATACTTCCATTTGTTTTGGATCAGCCATCTACTATTTTAATTCTTAGTTCTTGTACTAGAAGACATATCTCTCTTCTTCACGTCACCTGTGGTTATATAGAGTACTATAATATACCCCTCCCAGTCATCTTTTTTTTTTTTTCCAGGCTGAAGACTACTTTGTTTAGCTGTTCCTCATACAAAAGCTGTTTTGTACTTCAGATAATACTTGCCACTCTTCTCTGAACTGTTCCCAATTTTCATTTCTGTCTTTAAAACCTGAGATTCTTTAAGAAGCAATCTTGTTGAAAACCATCAGGGAACTCAAACAGAGTTCATCTGTGCATCATTGATGTCCAAAAACTTACATGCGCCTTTAGGGAACTCAAAACAGCCTTCTCTGTATCTATGTAAGGCCTTCCCTGTACCAAAAACTATGTTAGCTTTTCTATAATGCATATTTCCCTGATACATAATCTTGCTTTTGCTATTCCTGGATGATTGAAAAGTTTTTCTTTATCATTTCAGGATTAAAGAGGTAGTTGGTCAAGTTAGATTCCTGTCCTACAAAGATTTCTGCACGTACTTTATTTATCCAGAACCATGCCATTTAAGGAAAAGACAGCATACACAGCTTTTAAACAAATATTTGCATAAAGTATATGCCAGTTCAGAGTTCATATACAAAATCAATTAATATATTTCCAGAGGATGAAATTATTTTTTGTCAACATCAATAGAATGTTTTAAAATCCTCTTTTGTACATGGTGGCAAAAGACAACAAGAAGCGTTTTCTTCTTTTTTTGCTGCATCGGGTATGTGTGCTTTTTAAGAATAAATATTAAACTGAGTGATATAAAGACATCCACCTTTGCCCGGGGGTCCTCCAACATAAAATCACATTGCTTGGTCTAAGTCCTCTTACCACTGGTATAAAATTAAGCTTACTTTAAAAACAGTTCCATAGACTAAGTTTTAATATTCTATGATGTTAACTCACCCCTGTAAACCACCTGGGAACTAGATCAAATGCATGTTGAAAAGGACAGAAAAAGGAATGTCTACCTCACAGCTTTGGCATTTCCTTTTCTTATCTATGCTGCACTCTGGGGCTGCTCAAGTACACACAGACGCGTTTAAATTAATATGCAAAAGTTCAGACTGGCACGGCCTGCGGTTGTACAAGCAATCATTTGAATAACCTCAGGTGCATGTTAGGAATTATATGAAAATACATATAAAAATGTCACTTAAATATACAGGTATGCAATCATTCAACTGCACACAACCAGAAACTGTCTTCTTTCAGATTCTGATGAATTAACCACCATACTGTACTGCACATAGTATACTGTGCTGAAATTTTCTCATGTAAGAACCTGGGAGCCTTTTGTTGAACTACAATTCTATATTTTATAACAATTTATATTTTTATAAGTGACTATATGTACTTTGTGCAGCAGTATTGCACATTCATCAGAAAGCTCTGGTCATATTGTAACTCCATTAGCTGTACCAGCTGCTTTCTTTACTCAGTGCTTTAGTAATTTCATGCAGATTAAAGCCACAGCACAAGAGAGCTATTAAAAACTGAAGTGAATTATAACAATTTTCTAGTCTGTTTTCTGCAAGTGATGTGGTACACTAAAGATGACTTTCCAGGGTGCAGAACACTTTCCATACAATTTTGTCCAGTTATCAGTAGAAGAGAGGGTCAAAGACAGTCCTAATAATCAAATGCATAGTTAATTGGTTATGTATTCCCTTCAAAGAGGCATCCTCAAGTCTCATCAATAATTATAAATTGTTTCAAAATAGCACAGCTGATTTATCTTCTGGGCATAGCTACAGAAAAAAGTATTGCACAGGCAGCAGTATTCTGGGAGAGGTGATATCAATTCGAAGGACAGGCAAAAAGGCAGCTCTAACCCGTTTTTACAGTAGTCGTCTTTGCAACAGTTCTGGGGCGGCACCGGAAAGGGCGGGATGCAGTATTTGGATTTGCCTGAAGAACTGACAATGTTCTCCCATTCTTCCATTGGTCTGAACTGACTCTGTACAGTAGAGTAAAAATCTTGTTTAATTTTGCAGCTTTTGCAATAACTGTAGAGCCCAGGGACCTGAGTGCTGGCATTGATTTACTGCCTGTTTCTTGTGTAGGTGCACTGACCAGCAAAAAAAATGTGCCTTAAAGGAAGATGCTGCTCCATCGCTGTGGAGAGAATATGCAAATTGATTGGATTTTTTTTATACAGTTGTATATCTTATGCAACACCATCATTTAGTTTTATTGTAACTAAGACAAAAACACAGAGGGACCACAAACATTAAACCAAAAGAATTAGAAAGAAGATAAAGAGGCTTTCAAGGAAATGCTTATGTTTAAGACCAGAAGAGACTAGATCATCCTATCAGCCTTGCTACCTTCCTGTGAAATTCTTAATATTGGAAACCATAAAGTTTCACTCAGGCATTCTTAGACTAAGTTATAAAACTTGAGCTGGGTTAAAACATTTCACTAAAAATCAGGCAAAGTCCAAAAGTAGGTGTTAGACATGGTGGTTCTGATGTAACTTGAAAACTAAACCCTATGACTCCCAAATTTATGAACAAGCTGCATCAGTTATGTACCTGATCTGAGCTACCAAAGCAATGACTCACCGTAGCTGATGTTTTCTGTCTGCAAGCGACTGATCCACATTGCTAAAGGAAGACAGGAACAAAGCCAAAACCGTAAGACAATAAGTCTTGTTAATGGCACGCTGGGAACAGCTTGCGAGGGGCAGAAGTCCATCCTGATGGCCTTGTCAACATCCCAGGTAAATCCTACCAGCTGCAAAATATTCTACTTGCAGATGTGCACCCATAAAGGCAAGGTGCTGCGTGCAGGTATGTCAGGCTGCATGGTCACTGAGGGGACCCGTAGTGCTCTTCAGGTCCTGTCTGCAGGTACGTGTTCCCACAACATCCCCACCCTGTAACAGGAAGAGGCCCCGGTGTGGTCTCAGTCTGCCACATATACACCCTGTACGGTTTTTAAGAGTAGAAGTCTCCTTGGTGCTCACTTACGTGAAGCAGCGTTTTAAAACTGAATCCTGCTGCATAAATAAAGTACCAGCCCACTGTCATCAAGAAAATAACAGGAGCTGGGGTGGAGCATCTCCAAAGAGGAGTGCAAATACTGATTTTCACAATATTCCTGTGGCAAGCGTGGTTCAAGTTGCAGATTTATAAAGTGACTCAGAGACATACACATAGGCCACAGGTGCAGGAAATGTAGGAACTCGAGCTGCCTCCGTACCTGTCCCTCAGGTAGACTACAAATGCTTTACATGTACAGCACAGATAATCAAAAAATGCGCCAGCCTTAAACTGAAAGAGTGCTGAACTGATCAAGATGACAAAATATTTTGAAGCAGCGTTGGCTTGCACTGCTGCTCACATCCATTTCATTTGGGCTGTGCTAAAATTAATTGTAATATATTTTAGCAAGTGTGTCAAAAGAATTCGGAGGGTAGAAGTCCACTGATGCAAATCACTCACCAGACCCAGAGTGAACGGTTTTACAGTCTGGCTCATAAAAACAACTTTCATCTATTTAGCAAGATGACCCAGCAACCAATTTTCTAGAGCCATTGCAATCGCTTACCGTGAAAATTACAGGTTGTGTTGAAGAAAGGGTAAATGCCAGAAGAACCTTTGTGCATTTGCTCCGCTTTCTGCTGGGCGGCTTTGGCCGCAGCTTTCTGAGCATCGTATCTCATTTACAAGGTGACCCAGAACACAAAACCTTTTAATTAGCCTGAAAATCCAACCTGCTTTATATACAGGCCTGTCAGCCCCCTTGCCTTCTGCTGCCCTGGGTTGCTATGGCAGCGCTCTCCCAACAAAGGAGGATATCTTGCAGAAGGAGAAAAGCGTAGCCAAGATGCTCAGAGCTTTTTGCATGCGGCCGGATAAATATTCATGATGCAACTGCATGCTGAAGAGCTGCCCGCTCTTTGGGGAAGTTCTAGGGCTATTGTTCATCCTCAAATAACACCCAGAAGAAACTTTTCCTTATTAAAAAAGAAACAAATCCCCAGGTAGACTGCAAATGTTAAATCACCTTCCATCCCCAAGTAGCAGTTGGGAAGTGCCAAGTGAGGAGATTGCTGTACAAAGAAAAACTGATCAGGTGTTTGACCAGTGTAAATTGGCCTGTTGAGATCTGTAAAACCTCTCCAGTTTTTATTAGCTGGCAGTTATCATTTGGCCCATTGTGCTGATGGTACAATCAAAAGCAGAATAATTTTAACTGATGCGAAGTTATATAATTGTCTATGTATTACTATTAAGTATGTGGTACACATACTTATATGATACAAATTGCAAAAGGACATAAGTAGATACATCTCAAAGTGTATTAAGCTTTTGATCTTCTTTTAAATAATTTCCCCCCTTACCCTGTGTGGCTTTCTTTATGGCATCCTTCTTCATGTCACTAAATTCTTTTGTTTATCTTGAGGTGGTAGAACAACCTGCAAAATGTTTGAACACACTTTATCATCTATTCCAGCACTACAAACGGGAATTGTAAATTATTTTAATATGTTACCATTTAAAATAGTATTCTGGGATGGTTCCAACAGCATTTTTTTTAAATAGTTAACATCTATGCTGACCAGGACTTATTTTAGCTTGTAAATCTCATAAGCATCAAGATGCTGTGCCTTCAGCAGAACACTGATTACTATAATATGTCTTTCTGTCATATACTGACAGAGATGCAGATACAAAAGAAGGAGGACTGGAGCGATAGAGATCAGCTTCAGGTTTGGTGACATTGCAACATCTCAAGGAAAGGGGAGAAACTGAGGAAAGAAGGCTGCTTCTATCTGGGTATTCAAATTCCGATTAAGGGTTTTATATTTCTTAACCAGTGTATGAGAATCTTAGTGGCAGGCTACTTTAAAGCAAAAAAGAAGTGAGAAGTAGTATATGACTACAAAGTAAATTTTGGTTTCCTCGAAATAATACAGAGTAGACTGTAATTGATTCTTTAAATGACAAAATTTACTTTATCTTGAAATGAATAACTATTATATAGTTGCTTAGCAACTCAGACAATATTAACATCCTTGGCCAGGTGGTACCGAGTTCCTTTTCTGAATTTCTGACAGTATCTTTCCATTCGTTTAAAGCTCTGTAATAGCTTCCCTGTCGCTTATGCTTTAAATCCAATACAGTCCCCTTTTGTTTCTCTGCACAAGAAATAGCCTTGATTTAGAGGAAGTGATTCCATAGAAGTGAAAGCTATCATTTATTTGATATACCTCTATGTCCCTATAGTCTCTTAGAACTGTTTATGGGGCAATGCAGCTGAATTCTGTTTTGATTATTTTGGTTAATTTTCATTGACTTTTTTACCTGGTCTCTGTTCTAAACCAGACACATTGCTGATGTGAAAGAGATAGGGAAAGGGGACTTCATATGGTACAGGAGCAAACTTCCCTTTCATGCTGTGTTCCAGAAAGATGTGAAGCCACTTGGAGCGAGCCTGGTGGAGGGACACCTAGATGGTCATGTGGCTGGGGCTGGCCAGAGGGATGGATCTGGCTTGTACTGGAGAAGAAAAGGCTAAGAAGGAATCTAACCACTGTCTCAGAGTAACTAAAACTGGGTTATACAGAACATTGCACCAGACTCTGGTTGGATCTGTGCAGTGAAATGACAAGAAGGAATTTTTCCAGCAACAAGATGCAATAAGAGAAATGCCAGTGACATGTAAGGAAGCAATTCTTCCTTACATGGTGAGAGTAGTTAAGCACTGAAAGAGGTTGCCCAAAAGATAGTGAATTTCTCTCCTTGGCAATGCTCAAGACTCATCTGGATGACCTCCAGAAGTCCTTTCCAACCAGGTTTTCTGTGATTCCATGCAAGGGGCACATTCTTTGTGTTTCTCTGTGACACATTATGGGTTACGTTCCCCACTGAAATGGGAGAAGACTAAGCGCCATCCTGAGGCTTGGATAACAGAAGAGACCATGAGAAAACACTGGACATAACAAGAGAAATTGCTGAACATAAACAGCAGAGTAAGCAGCTGACAAACATTATGGTGTAACACCTTGAAAAATGGCTGGATTTCATGGTTCATTATGGGGAACTATGTAAGAGAAGGACAAGCTCTGCAGGTAACTGGAGGGGAATATTGGGGACCTTTTGGAGAGTGCAACCTTGGAAGGAAAACAGTGTCCAGGTTACCATATCAATAACACCACGCAAGGCCTAGATGTTGTAGGTAACAGTATCAGAAACATCAAATGTGGTTATGGGTGTAACAAAACTAGTAGCAATGGGGAGAAAGTAACTAGAGTGGGTTGTTTATTTGGGAGGAGACAAGGGTGAAAAAAGAGAGGGATCAAGGTGGGTGGATGGAGCTGTTGGCATGGGAAAATGGAGATAAGTGGGGATAAAGAATCACAGAATCATAGAATTGTCTAGGTTGGAAGAGACCCTTGGGATCAACGAGTCCAACCATCTACCCTACTCTACAAAGTTCTCCCCTACACCATGTCCCTCAACACCACATCTAAACGGCTCTTAAACACATCCAGGGATGGTGACTCAACCACCTCCCTGGGCAGCCTATTCCAATGCCCGACCACTCTTTCTGTGAAAAATTCTTTCCTAATGTTCAGTCTAAATCTACCCTGCTGGAGCTTGAAGCCATTCCCTCTCATTCTGTCATTAATTACCTGTGAGAAGAGACCAGCACCAACCTCTCTACAGTGTCCTTTCAAATAGTTGTAGAGGGTGATAAGGTCTTCCTTCAGCCTCCTCCTCCTCAAACTCAACAGTCCCAGCTCCTTCAACCACTCTTCATATGATTTGTTTACTAAGGAGGACAGTCATGTACAAGCAAGGTTGTCTGGTCGAGCCCTGCACCAACTGCATTCTCTCTTATCTTTTTACTAAATTCTGTTCTTAACTATTTCTTCCTGTGCAATCTCACTCTCCGGCCTGTGGAGAGGTCTAAGTGTCAGCAACCGGAGAAGGGGCCGTGGGTCATAAGGGCCCATAGTGCCAACAACTGGAGAGCATGGTATGCAGACACTGCCGAGCTAATTTCATCCCTGCGTGTATATTTGTGTGTGTGTAATGTATGTGTAATTGACTTCAAGCTGGGCTGGCTGGACAGGAGATGACCCACGTCTGGTAAGGCTGAAGGTCTGAGCTGAAGACTGGGTAAGAGGTCCACAGCCCAAGCCTGGGTTAGGCTTAGAGCCCGTGCTCACGTCTGTGGGATTTGTGAGTGCACTGTGCTCCTGAGCCTAGAGAGTGACGGTGTTGCCCTTAAACGAGGGTTCTTCACCCAGTGTGAGAGAGCCAATCCACACACTGAGTCGAGATATTCGTCTTTATTTCAATTCTGCAGAATCGGGTGCTGGGCATTTAACAACAGCCGGCACTCCTCATGTTTCAAACTGCCCAATATTTGTAATGATAAAATACAGCTGATTGGTTCATAATGATTCATTCTCCACTCCTGACTATACATATGCATCCAAGCTCATGTTTAAAACAGTTAGGGAGGTTACCTGATTAGCATGCTCATTACTCAAAAAGGGGTGCATATTTTAGCATTATAATTACCCAAGGTTAGTTTGGGATATACTCTTGGCTCGACTTTGGTCCAGAAGTTCTATTTTTTGCTATCTTTTGTCTAAGTCAGCAACTGCAAAAGAGCTGTTTTGTTTCACATCCTTTTCAAGGTTAGGTACATACCTTGATGCCTCAGCTGTGTCTGAACCAAAACATCTTGATATATTTTTCACTTTGGTCTTTGAACATCAAATGTGCATGTATGCTTGCACTGGTGAGCTTTAGGCCTGAGAAACTGGAGAGGAGGAACAGGACCTGCAATTACGTTTACACGAGCACTGTTGTGTTCACGCAGGTGGCAGTAAAGGTGCCACCTGGTCTGCGCCAGCCGATGGGGATGGCCCTGTTAGCGCTGTGCGTGCTGCACGTCTGTACCTACCTGTGCATCTGGAGCACGCGGTCAGCATCGCTACCAGCCAGGCCTGCAAATGGAAGAGCATCAGCCACAGCCATTATACTGGGACAGGAGAAACGTCCTGGCCTATGGCGGGGAGGGGAATCTCCTTTGTTGCAGAGGGTACTGGATTCCTCAACTCTGTCCAGCTTTGAGGGATACAGGATTAATTTCTCTTTCAGTAATTTTACTTTTCGGTAAGGTCACTTCTAACGCTTGGGAAAATTGCACCTTTAGAAGACTCCAGTGTCTAAATTTGTGAAAATATTTATTTCATAGTCAGCTATGGCATGTGGGTTTCAAGGTCTCAGTATTTTTGAGATTGCCAGGTGCAGGGATGAGGAGGAGCGAGACCCATGCAACTTGACCCAAGCTGGCCAACAGCGTTATTTCATACCATGAATGTCACATTCAATATATAAATTAGAAAGTTTGCTGAGGAGTTTCTCTCTCCCTTGATGGCTACAATCCTGAGAACTTCTTGCCCTGCTGCCGGACCCCTGAAGCCTTCCCTCCCTCCTGAAGTGGTCGTACTCGCCATGTCTGACATTTGCTGTCCCCTGCCAGGACTGCACAGCTTCCTACTGATAGAATTGACTGAGTATATTCCTTGTGTATTTTATATTGGTATTTGGATTAATACTGGTTCTTTAGTGTTACTAATGTTAATCATCTAGTCTTATCCTATTAAATCTGTTTATATTTCAACCCTCGGGTTTCCTTGTTTTTCCGATTCCCCTTCCTGGGCGGGGAGGGGTCATCAGGTGATAGAATAATTGTCTAAATGACAAGAAATTGTTATGTCAAACCATAACAAGCTCCCTTAAATGTTCCTATTTTTGGTCATGTAATACCCACAAATGAAGGTAAAAGCGAGGCTCGTGTTCAGGGTTGTGGCCCTAGAGGCACACACCTTCTACCTCTGATGGAGCCCATCACCCTGATATAGCTGTTTTTTGTCTCAATTAGCTCATCCAGCATGAGGGAGTCCCAGGTTTTGGAGGGAAGTCCATCCCTAACAGGAGTCACTAGCTCGGTGATAAGGGAAATGAGACAGGGGCTGGGGCTGCAAGTGTGAAGAGGAAGAGTTGGCAGACCTGCTTCTGGGACAAGCTGTTCGCCTGCTACTCAGCAGTTACAATACTCTCTCCTTGGTCCTTCCTCATTCCAGATCTGACAGGATCAGGTTAAATAACTAGCTGCAGCAGGAGCGCAACTTTCAAGGGCTGGAGATAAAGTGTTTTGCACTGTTAGATAACATGACTCTCTTAGCCTTGACATTTTCTGATCCAGACATCATAGTACATATTACTAGCAAACATCAGAAAACCAGGAAAAGGGTTGAGGGAAAGAATTATGCGGCAGTAAGTTGTTTGCTTATTCTCCTCTAAATTGCTTAGCTGCCATGGAGATAAGCATAGCACAGATACCAAGAGGAACTACTGTTATTCCCACACATGCCATTCTATAGCACTGTGAACATTTATTAAGCTTTAAAAATAAAGTATCTTAGGAGAGATTGAATTTAGGAATTCTGAACCTCAGATCTGCAAACTGCCTTTTAAGAGAAAAAGAAAACTTCAAAAAACACAAGACTTGAGATCAAGGGCTGTCTGTCCATATTTGAGGTTTTGAAATGAAGCTTGGAGAACAGGAATCTTGTCTGCGTGTTGCTATAATATTTTATTTTACTCTATTTCAGTCAGGTTTAAGCAGCCGAGCAAAAAAGGGAAGGTGGTGGCAAATTAATAACATTTTATTTGCTATTTGATTCTTCTTTCAGTAGGGAACTCTTCCAGGAGGAAGATATCTACACTTGACACCTCTGGTCTGGTTCTACCTCTGGGAGGAGTGTATCTGCATGCGTAGACTGCTGTTCTTGTTTGAATTAGCACCTCCAAAAGGCTTAATAGGAATATGCTTCTTTTGGAGACTAGACCTAGCATGGCTTCATAAAACTCTGTTCCCTACAGATAAGAGTGCAGAAAGCCCAGCGCCTTGAGAGTCTCTCAAGGTCGTAACAAATGTTGAGGAGAGATATGTGCTTTAAGCCCTTCTCCCATAAAGTCTGTCATAACTTCACCAGGTTGGAGAAAATATCTAACCTGCAGTCAAGATTCATAACTTTGACTTGCCTCTGGCCACTTTTGCTTAGGAAATACAAAACTGCCTCTGGGGTACATAGGACCACCTCTAGCATCCCTTGTCTTCTTGAGAAAATCTGAACACCCTGCCAAACCAATGCTATACTATCAGGATACGAGCTACTCTGAGAGCAGGGGAAAGTTAGTTTACAGCCCCTTCTGACAGCAGTGTTCCACTTCACACTGAAGTGGAAGCTGACGAACGTCTGAACTGAACATTCATCAGTTGAGAAAGACATTGAGTTTGGCCAGTGTTGAAATTAAAGCACTCTCCTGTGATAAAGAACATGCAAGGGCTTGTAGCAGAAGTGTACAGATTGAGATGATGGCATGCACTGAGACAGATTTATGTGAAAGCAGCACAAGAAACACTAGAGCGCAGGTTGGAGAATGGCATGCATCAATAGCCAATGAGATAAGTGACAGCAATAAAATTGATAGCAGCTAAGGGAAGTGCTGCTTGCACCAAGACAAGAGTACAATTGACTCATCAGCAGAAGACCTGCACTCTGACAGCAGGAGGGTGGCAGCACATTTATAGCATGTGGATTGTGCCTTTCCTCATCCTGATACTCCAATAGGAAGACATACTGCGGCCACAGGACACCCAAAATGAGGAAAAAAAAGCAAATGGGCAGCCACCTTGCCTAACATTTTTTTGGAGGCTATTGTAAGCAAACTCCTAAGGCAAAAGATTATGCTTCAAATAACTGGTGACTCATGAAGGGTACAAAATAACTAGTCTGAAGCAGTTAATAGTCACAGCAAAGAGATTCAGAAGACATAGTAAGGACTCAATAGCTGGCACCTCTCGTCCTCCATGTTATGCCCAAGTGACCCATCCCAAACTACTAATACGCAGATGTCCTGATGTTTATATGAGTAAAACTGAGGACAGAATGATTGGAAGGGTGGAGAGTAAGTTTTGTTTAAAATAAATATTACCTTCCCTTCTCATAAGGTCTTGTATTGATTTTCATTTCCTTAATTTGAAATGGTTCCAGTCCTTGTTTTGTGAATGTATCACTGTCATACTAGGTATTCAGCAGCTTCTAGGCAAGTGCTCTAAAAATTAAGCTATAGTTGCTGTAAATCTCTGACTCAAGAACCAATAAGTATTCAAGACAAAGTAGGGCAGGTTGAGATGCTGAGGGCTTTTCACCCCAAAATACCTTGTATCAAGACTGTTCCACCATTTTTTTAGGGGGTCATGGTGGCGTGTGAGATCTAACAAACTAAAGGAAGGTGAATACGCATGTGCAAATTGTTGGAGGGAGCAAGGAAGGAGCATTGGTACTCCAGTTTTATTTCTCTACTCTTGCTGCAAAAGTCTGAAATGTTCTCTGGTCCTTCCCTCATTCACATGCATTTATCATGTCCTGTGAAGTGCTCCCAGGGGAGGCTGAAAAGGTCAATTCAGAACTATTAGTGTCCTCAGGGCCCCTGACAAGAGAAACAGCCAGAGGAATAAGGAGTATGTTTTCTTCTGCCCTCTGACAGTCTGTCATGGTTAAACTCTATATCAAATGGGTACAGAGCAAAGACTGGGAAGTAGTGGTAGATCTTGCACGGCTCTGGAAGCTAGAGGTGGGACTCCTCACTGAGACAGAAAGTGTTGAAAGTACTCCAAACAAGAGGAAAAGAGCCTACCCCAACCAAGGTGAAAAACTTACCAGTGTATGGGATGGGTTTTTGAAAGGATGAAAAGAAGGACATGGACGGTTAGTCCAAGTGTTTGGGAGAATTTTTTGTTGATGGCAGAGTGCTTAAAAGAAAAGAGAGAAGCTATACAGCTTTGCAGAGGTCTGCCTAGTGCAAGTAGACTCATAAGTGCTGAGTAGTGGGACCAGGGGTGGGAAAGCAGCTAGGAAAGCTGACAAGTTTGAATCTAGCTGAGACTCTCGAAGTTCAGAACTCAAAAATTGAGGATGAATAGTTGCTTTCCTCTTCCCCAGGAGCCAACTTTGTTCTGTATTTGCTTTGGTGGTGGTTTTCCTTCTTGCGAGTGTCCTCTCCTTTTCAGGTCTTCTACTCCTTTGAAACCATTCATATTCCTGGTTTCATAACCCTCTTGTTTGTAGACAATGACTGTCTGGTGTGCTTAGACTTTGGGAAGAAAGTCTTCTTCTTTTTCTTAGGCTTCAGGAAGGTGTTACTAAAGGAAGGAATGCTGAAGAGGCAGATGTGGAGAGACAGTGCTTTACTGTGAGCCTCCAAAGGACACCTTGCCCTTCTTCAACATGGCTGGAAGTAGTGATGGAGAACATCATGGCAGAGAGTTGGTGGGGAAGTAGGTCAGCACTGGCACACAGAGGTGGTAGAGTGAAAAGGGAAGGTATGGGTGGGCTGCCAGCATGGAGAGAGGGCTGTTCTGTGGTTATGTTTTCTGCTGTTGTCTTCAGGAGTCAGACAGCTGTGGAGCTTTTGTGCCACATGAGGGAATTATTTCCATATGCTGATGAGAGCATAGGTCTTGCCTTGCAGAAAGCAAGCACCTGTGCTCTATGCCCACATTCAGTGTCTCACTGCCATCAAAAAACACCCTGAAGTCAGTGGCTGTTTCTGGAAGAAACTACTCCACTGAAACAGGAATGGTCTGTTCAGGCCCATGTGAGTGTGTATGTGGGCAGAGTGGGGTGCCCCTCAGCCATGAACGTGCTGCCTAACCTATAGAGATCTGTGGTAGAGAGCTTCAGATGACTTCGCCTGGAAAGTGAAGACCCTACAAGCAACGGTGAAGAAGGTCAAGAAGAAGAAGAGTTAAGTGTTGATGGCACCTGACAGAGCAGGTTCTCAAGATGCCAGCACATCTCCATGCAATGCCTTGAGGCTCCCACATGGGGCAAGTCCTGGAAAGACAAAAGGAAGAGGAACCTCCACGCAGCCAAAGAGCAAGGACAGACTAGAGTGTCCAGTCAAATGCTTCAAACCTGCAGATGTGTTGTTGTTGGTGATTCTAAAGATGTGTCTGGTTATTGCCAGGGCGAACAGAGGCTCAGAAAGTTTCTTTTGCAACTACTGCTCTTATATCTTCAGTTTCTTGTCCTGTTCTTGATGCTTTAATTGTGTTTTGCCTCTCCTCATTTGTGGTGCTGCCCCAGGTGCTGGGCCAGCCTGTATCCACTCAGCATCTGCTTTTGTACTGCAGAAAACTTTCCCTTGCTAGATTGCAGATCTCCACCAAGAGATCTGGGTGTGTACCATTGCTTCTCTGCAGGAGAATAATCTACCAATGCATTGAAAATCCATATTAATTTTCATGGAAACAAATGTAAGAATATCTTCCCTGTATCTGCAGCATGGCAAAGCTATAAGTTGACACACAAAACTATTTGTGGAAGTTATTCTTTCATTTCAAGTCACTGTGGTCAGAAGCTGCTGAGAACCCAGGTGCTAACTGGTAGAAATACTACAGACATTCATCAGATGTAATTTTTATTCTTTAAGTTAAAAGGAGGAAGAGTGCTTTGAAAGGGGCTGAGAAGCGTTAAAGGCAACGTCAAAGTTATCCACTGCTCTCCACTTGTCCACAAATCCATTCATTTTATCATAGTGAACGATCCGATTGTTCAGGCGCGACTAACCCTTGGTAAACCCATGCTGACTCTTCCCAATCAACTCTTTCTCTTTCATGGGCCCAGAAAAGTGCTCCAAGGGGGCTTGGTCCATGATTTTTACAGGGGAAACAGGGAGGCTGGCCAGTCTGTAGTTCCTGATCCTTAGTCGCAGATCCTTGTAATCACTCTTGACTCCCCCGGTCTCCCCTGGCAGTATCATTGGTGCCCATGTGGATAAGCAGTAGGGAGTAACAGCCAGAGAACCTTGGTGGTTTCTCTGCAACATCTTGGATCTGAGCCCCTGGCAAGCAAAAAATTGTTCTGGATAGCAAGCCAAGTAGGCAGATGGGGGCTTCTGTCCTCCACAAATGGGGACCTACCACTACTATCCCTTGCCATTTCTTCCTGTCGCTAATATGTGGTTTATGCTTGGACAACTCTGATGCTTCCCCATGTATGATGTTCTGCTTCTCGCCTCCTATAAGGGCACTGAACCTGTTCGGCAATTGTACATCTGCAGGTGTAGAAGGAGCCATCTTCCATGTGCCAGAAGTCAGGTTAAGTGAGTCAGTTATATTTAATTCAGTAAAGATTCTTTCTTAATTTTCTTTCCCTTTGATGTTTTATATTACAGAGAATAAATTCACGCATTTATGCTATGCAGCTACTTGTGGCCAGTCTTGATTCTTCAGTCAAATAATGACAGGAAAGTTAGTCTACGGTTTCCAAAAATACATGCAAATCCTTGAATAGCTGAATGTTTTGCTGTCTCCAGCATTAGAATTGTGGAGGAGGAAGATTATTCTAGACAACACAGGGTCTAAACTTGATGGTTTGTGTTGTCCTGCAGTAAGAAGGCTCTGAATGCTTGTCAGAATGCAAGGAATCATCTTAAAGGATAGTAAACAAAAAATACTAAGGACACTGCATAGCATGCTTCGAATCTGGTTGCTCTTGCAACTGTACTTTTCCATTAACATCAGCTTGTGAAGTTTGGGGATTATTTTTATTATATACTCGCTTCTAACTTAGTTGCCATAAACTAACTGCACAGTAAATTCTCCACAATGAAACATTTGTGGACTATTGTATTCATTTTATGTGCTATACTTACTTTTAGGGTTTTTCACACATTTGTGTTCTTCTCTAAATGAGTAAGACAGCAAGAGTTTAATTTGAATCTCAAGACATGGGACTGGCTATGAATAAGTCTTTCAAGAAAATCTTATGAATCTGGACAAACATGAGAGAAACTTACAGCAAGTAGATTTGTTCTTGAAATTTACTGGCTTGTTACATAAGCCTTATCTTCCCATTTTGTAGTACCACATGAACAAAAAAAATGCTACAGAGCTTATAGAGAGTGTTTTATTATTTTTAAAACCACGAGACCGCATTTATGGACCTTAAACATAATTAATGCCTGATAGTGAAAACAAAGTGTACAAAACCCTGGGCAGTTCTCTCCCCACTAGAGCAGACACAAAGTTTTTTATTGAGGAAAAGGGGCTGGTACAGTCATGCCCCGTGGACAGCAGCCACAGCCAGTTCTGTAACCGGCTGTACACTGGCAACCTACAGACGCAGTGGCTAGCATTATAATTATGATTTTGCAAGAGACCTCAGATAACAAACAGTGTGTTAGGTTCTGTGATAAAGCCATGCCTGGTGCCTGACCAGCGCAGTCTGTCCTGTCTTCTCAATAAACTCCATTTTTAAATTTTTTCCCGATTCAGGGATCCTTATTCTGTGTTATGGTTTGAAGAACCCATAACAATTTATTGTTGTTTAGACAATTATTCTATCACCTGATGACCCCTCCCCACCCAGGAAGGGGAATTGGAAAAAACAAGGAAACCCGAGGGTTGAAATATAAACAGATTTAATAGGATAAGACTAGATGATTAACATTAATAACACTAAAGAACCAATACTGATCCAGATACCAATGTAAATACACAAGGAATATACTCAGCCAATTCTATCAGTAGGAAGCTGTGCACTCCCGGCCGGGGACAGCAAGTGTCGGACATGGTGAGTATGACCGCTTCAGGAGGAAGGGAAGGCCTCAGGGGTCTGGCACCGGGGCAAGAAGTTCTCAGGATGGCAGCCATTATACAAGAGAGAGAACTCCTCAGCAAACTTTCTAATTTATATTGTGCACGTGACATCCATGGTATGAAATAATGCTGTTGGCCAGCTTGGGTCAAGTGCCTGTGTCTTGCTCTTCCTCATCCCTGTACCTGGCGAGCTCTAAAACACTGAGACCTTGAAACCCACATACGACAGCTGGCTATGAAGTAAATATTTTCACAAATTCAGACACTGGAGTCTTCTAAAAGTGCAGTTTTCCCAAGCGTTAGAAGAGACCATACTAAAAAGCAAAATTACTGAAAGAGTCCTCTGTCCCTCAAAGCTGGACATGTGTGCAAAGATGTGTGTGTGGGGGTCTGCATGCCACAGCTGGGCCATGGCCATGGGTCACAGGAGCATTTGTGTCTGTGGTGCAGCAACCAGAGCATGTGAGAGAGTATGTCGGTGTGCTCTCTTCCAGCTGCCTTCCAAGCCATCTGCAATTCCACTTCAAACAGCACACATTTCCAAAAGGAAAAGATGGGAGGTAGCACTTCTAATCCAAATCATTCCTCCTTGTCCCTAACTCCTACCTGCTGTGTCCCAAACAGCCTATGACCTAATGTTTAGGAAACTTTCTGAGGAGACAAGAAGCTACAGTCCTGATTCTTGCACCTTCAGGCAGAAGAAGGAATGAGCTGAATTATGAGGGAAATTTTCTACCCACTGTTCCAGAAGAATGATGGAATACTTTTCAGTGGCTTTTTTTTTTTTTCTTAAGAGTGAAGTCTGCATTTTTTTAAGGAAGGATTTAGGATCATCTTCAACAGAGGATCCAGCTTGAGGATCTTATGTAAATGGACATCTCCCCTGGAAGCCTCCAGATAAGTACCTGCGAAGACTCAGACTTAAAAGCCGTATGCGTACTGAATATTCTCTGTCAGTTTACTCTAGGAAGACTTTAGCTATTCCAGGTAGGATTAATTTGAGTAAAAGAAATTGCTTTCAATTTACATGTTTACATCTGAGCTAACCACTTCAGGCTCCATTTCTAACCAGCAGAGAGACTGATTCATGTTCATTTGAAGCAAATATTCACAACAGGTTATCTGTCTGAGCTAGCTGCTTAGAGTCGCATTTGGATGCAACTTAACTCTCCTCATGTTCTCTGCCCAGACAGCTCAAAACATGCTCCGGGGCTCCACATTGGAAATGAGATATTTTTGTTAGACTTGCACAACTACTTTGGGGAATTTACCTGTGGCTTTTTTTTCTGAAAGCAGACTGACACTACTTGTGCACTCTTTGGGAAGACTGAATGCGTGAAAATACTCAAGGCTGTGCAGAACTCAAATGTTACAGTTATGTTTTGAATAGCAGACTAGAGAATCAGGGAATCACTCTTTGGCCTATAAAATTCAGGTAATTCTTGCCTAACAGGTAGAAAAAGGTCATATCATGCTACTGTAGTGACTTATCTTTCTTCTCCTCTTTCCCTATTCTCTCCTTTTCCTGCCCCACCTCCAAAATAATTCAGCTTCTAACTGCATTTGCTCTCTAATCTCGAAGGAGGTGAATGGAACAAATCTACATATGTCTGTGTTGAAATCAGTTTAGTGTTGGTTTGTGGTATATATGTAGCTGCCGAAGAAGATGTTTTGCTGCTTCTTCAGAAGAGTCCTTGTCTTTGCAATATATGTGTTTCTACATCACAAGGCAAGAAAACAACTTTTTTTTTTTTTTTAAGGTTTTTAACTGAGGTTTCAAAAAATTATGCCATAAGATTGTCTGCAACAGAGCAGGGTATTGGGCTATGACACCCTGTATCTTTAACCTTGTATTTCAAGAGACTGTCATGATTCAGAAGTATGGAGAAAACGTAAATGCAAAGAATATTAACAACTTCAAATTTGTAATAACAGAAGTGGAACAGAGGCAGCAGCTGAGAAGGTTATACCTAAAATAATAATGATAAAATAATAAAGTATAAAATTGGCTTTTTCCCATATAGTTCAGTTTCCTATTTTCTTGCATCTCTTTCTGTACTGTGGTTGCAAGTTCCTATAACTTTCACACTTTGAAAATTCTGGAAGCTCTTCCAAGAAGAAGTCACCCCCAAATGGTTGACCAATAAAACTGCTTATTCTGTTCAACAATGCTGTTCTGCTGAAGAAGATTTGCATTTCTGGAAAGAGCTAATTCTACAGTGGATTAACTATTTTTGAATTGCTGCTGAGAGGAAATGAACCCGCAGAGCAACAATTGACTTGCAAATTTCTTGTCTAAAGTTACTTAAGGTCTCAACATTCATTCCATGCAACTCGCCTATATTGAACAGATCCATATTTACTTAACTGAGCATACACTAAACTAAGTTACTATGATTTTACTAAAATGGCAATGCATTAATAAGCACAATAACCAAATTCAGGTAAATATTTAAATATAATCTATAAATTTTTTTCATGGAGAAACTTCTTTACAGTTAGGGTGACAAAGCACTGGCACAGGCTTCCCAAGGAGGTTGTGGAGTCTCCTTCTCTGTAGATTTTCAAAACCTGCCTGGATGCAGTCCTGAGTAATGTGCTCTAGGCAATCCTGCTTTAGCAGGGGAGTTGGGCTAGATCATCTCTAGAGGTCCCTTCCAACTCTGAAAATTCTGTGATTCTGTGATTCTGTGAAATCAGCAGTTTCAATTAATCAAGCACCATAAAAACGCAGCAAACATTTCACTCAACCGGTGAACCACAGGGACTGCATTGAATAACTGCAGAGAGATTTCTTTCAGTACCTAGACACAGTGCCTTGGTTGATTTGTATCAGTAAATAGCCATGCTACTGTCAAAAGTGTTTGGCTTACTTTCCTCTACTTCTGAAATCATGTTAGGTATAGGATTTAAGCACTAACCTTCAAGAAATTATTAGTTTCTGCACACATAATGTTAGCATGATGGTCTACACAGTTTCTGCACACATAATGTAGGCATAACCTACTGAAACAGCTTTCAAACAAAACTGCTTTTGAATCAATGGCTACATTGACTTTTTAGACACCAAATTTACCTTTAGAAAATTGATAAATTATATACCATTCCTCTACTTCTAATTCATTACCTTCAACAAGTGGAAAGCACTTCACCATAGCTTGTAAGAGAAACAATGTGGTCTGCCTTGTTGATCTTCTGGTTGTCGAAATGAGTTTCTCCAACGACTCAAGTATTTCGTCTCATCTTTCTTTGCCAGACTTTCACAAGCAGGGAAAAGCGTGGGCCTTTATAGGTCTTTGAGGAAGAGAGAGAAAGCTACTTTTCTTCCGCAGGATCTTCGTTTCTTCTAAGTGCCATTGTTTATTTTCATACTGTAGTGATACCTCTGTGCAAATGATATTAGAAATGTAACATTTTACTTGAGTACTGCTATACACTAGCTCACCTTCTTAACTTTCACAAAGGGGCTGAGAGTGCTCTTACCTCTTAACACTTCTTTTCAGCTTGTGCTCTGTTGGTGTCAGATCGCCTTGTCTCAGAGTTTTAAATTATCTTCTACGGTCTTTTCCAATGCCCTCGCAAGCAGTCTCTACAAATCCTTGACTTCAGTTCTAAGACAGTCTTTAATTTGCGTGCCTCTGATACAGCTTCAGTCTTCCTATGTGCTTTCAGAATGCTTACAACTAGATTGCATGGGACAGCTTGGATAGCAAAATCATCCTAACACTGTAAAAATGTTGTTTGGAAGGGACCCCTTGGGGTCTCTACTCCAATCTCTTGCTTGAAACAGGACTGTGGCTGTGTCAGATTAGGTCAGCCATGGCTTTATGTAATGAAGTCTTGAAAACCTCCAAAATCAGAGATTCCAGCCACTCTATAAATAAACTGTTTCAGTGCTGCACTACCCTTCTGGTGAACATATCTTTTTGTAATGTCCACCTTGAGCCTCCCAAGCTACAATTCAAGTCCATCACCGTTTGTTTTATCAGCAGCTTCTGCAAAGAAGAGCGTGACCCATCAGCTTTTAACTGCCATTTATATAGCTGTAGCCTGATATTAGGTCACCTCTTCACAAGACCAACAAAGTCCAGCTCCTCACATATGCTTTGGATCCCAGACCACCTTAGCTGTTCTCTGCTGGACTCTCTCCAATTTCTTCATGGCCCTTTTAAACTTAGGGACCTGTATCTGCACACAGATGGGGATTCATCAATAATACAAAGTAGAGGAAGATAATAACTTCCCTGAGTCTACTCGCCATGATGTTAATGTGGCACAGCACATAATCTGCCTTATTTAAAATGAGACCACACTGTTGGCTTTTATTCGACCTGCCATCCCCTGTTACCTCCAGGTCCTTTTCAGCAGGCCTGCTGTTCGCGCAGGCAGTTTCAATGCTGACTCAGTATTTTGCACTTCTTCTTATTGAACTTCATGTTTCTGTTCTCCCTAATAATTAGTTCAGTGTTGAAGTGCTAGACATTCTTCACAGTCAGCAAAAATCTCATTTTATAAAAATATCTAACAACTTGGTGAACACATTCACTTTATTATGCCCTCTTTTATGACATGCATACAAGCATTGTTCAGCTTTCTGGGTTTCTAGCAATAAAGCTTTTGGGATGCTAATAGAAAGTCCTGACTTGTCCTATTGGCTCGCACCTAAAAAACGCTAGACAACCTTACTTCTATATTCTGTCAGAATAAATCCTATGTACAATTTCATCACACCTATTTGCCTTGAGCTAGTTCAAATCTGTGTTCCTCACTGAGGTGTCTCTTCCCTAGTCAATTTTATTCACACAAAATGTGAATATATCAGCCTTCCAGTACTTGTAGGGGGCCTACAGGAAAGATGGGGAGGGACTTTTTATCAGAGAGTGTAGTAATAGGATGAGGGGTACTTAAAGAGGGTAGATTTAGATTAGATATTAGGAAGAAATTCTTTGCTGTGAGGGTGGTGAGACACTGGAACAGGTTGCCCAGAGAGGCTGTGGATGCCCCATCCCTGGAAATGTTCAAGGCCAGGCTGGATGGGGCTTTGAGCAACCTGGCCTAGTAGAAGATGTACCTGGCCATGGCGGGCGGGGTGGAACTCAATGATCTTTAAGGTCCCTTCCAACTCTAACCATTCCATGGTTCTATGATTCTATGAACACAACATTCTACTCATCTCAAAAACCAAGGGACTAAGCAGAAAAAAGCAGTGATGTACTGCACCTGTACAGATACACTTCCAAAGAACCAACTAAACAGCTTCCTATTGACCCCTGTAGGCAGCAGCAATTTTCTGATGGTTCCAAAAGACTTTCTGTCCTCAGTTTAAAGTGTCTATTCATGGCTCAACTACATTTCAAACACATTAAACTTATTTTGAGCCCCATCCGGTACTTGGCTATATGTGTCCATAGGAGCCGCAGAAGTGGCTCCCTATGACAGCCTAGAAGTATTTTCTCTGTTCTGTTTATCAGATGGTTCTGTGGGTGTCAAAAGCTTTACGAAAGTGAAGACGTCACATAAACTAATCAGTTCATCATAGTGAAGCGTTATGAAAGTTTTCATTTAGTAGAGATGTACTAATGTTGCTCTTCAAAAGTCCAGCAATGATGCAAGAATGCTGGTTTGTAAAAATAGTTGTGCGTGTAAATACATTATCAAACTCTGATTGTAATTATTTAATTCATTGAAAATATTTAGTGCAGGCATAAAGGGAAGACATGTGTTCTCTGCTTCTTGGACATAATTTCCCACTTTCCTGATTTCTGTTTTATTTGCTTTACGGCTATTATAATGGCTGCCACCAACCACTCCCACTTCAGTGTGCTAACCATGACTCACATAAGTGCCTAATAAATTATATCAATGGGAAAGCAGATGAGCACATGAAGAGGAGGTGCAAAACTCATTAGTCATGCAGTCTCCTTTTCTGGAGACTGAATTGCCTGACAGCAAAGCATTGTGAGTGGCTTGTGCATCTGTCAAGTCCACCAGATGCCAATCTTACTCTTGCAGTTTTTGTGAAACCTATTAATCAATATGCATTATTCAGTATTGTAAAACAGCACCTTAATTAAGCAGCCAGCTAAAGCAGAAGGAAAAAGGTAACCACCCAATACACAATTACTTTCTTCAGACAAAGAGAATAACATAGATTTTGCCACTTGAAGCAAAATTTAGATCACAATCCATTTATTTCTTTTTCATACATTATCTTGCATAAGGATGCTGTTAAGCACAGGTATTCTGGAATGACAAAGTGAAATGAAGAACCTCTGTGTGCTAGACATTGATTTTGATCAAAATGCATGAAATAAAGTGCATCACTGTACTAGATAAAAATTAGAAAAGGACGCAATATTGCACTGCTGTCCATATTGCTGGGGATGAGCCAGCATCTTCATTATAAGCTGTGTGATTTCAGGGATTTATAGCATACCTGTAATAATCCACCTAAGGCTGAAACGATATACAATCTCCATATAACCTTCCCGGAGGTTTTTTTTTTTTTTTGGTTTATTTTCACAGAAGTGACCCCAGTACATTTAGGGAGGAGAACAGCACATTAAAACAAAACCAAAACAAAAGTCCATTTTTTTTTTTATTATCAGCAGCTGCAAAGACATTTTCTGTGTGACAGGGTCACACTAAACTTGAGAGCAGAAAGGACTGCTATCTGCTACAGCCATTCTCATAAAGTGATCTGTTGGTCAGATCAGACTACTATTTTCTGATAAAGTCAAAATAAAGCCTGAAGACTGTACCAACACCAGCAAGTGCCAAAGCAAATCTACACTATCCCTTAGCCTGGAAAAAGAACTTAGGAGTCCATTTATGACAACCTGAAGAAATAAAATAATGAGCATGAAGGTTTTAAAGGAACAGTAGATGGAGTACAGGAAAAAAAAAAACCAACAACAACAACAAAAAAGAGCTGAACCCCATGAGGACATGCGACACACAGGGGTTTGTCTATCCTGAAGCCAGCTCTCCAAATAGAGTGCAACACAGGTTTTTGATCCCAGGACAAGAGTGAAAAATAAGACTTTTTCTATTTTAGGATGCATTGAGTCAGAACCATGTCTAATCTGTCCAAATGCTTGTTACTTTTATAACCCAGTATAAACATGCCTCCCCTTTTCCCAGCACTTGTTTGTGCTCAGACCAAACGCAAATGTGAACCAGCTGAATTGGGTGTCAGCAGCAGGTCCCTACAGCAGTTTCAAGAGTTCTCTTGTACCAATTTACCCAGATATCTGACTTGACTTTGTATCTTGTTTACAGCTAACATGGATGTGTCAGTATTTCTTGACAATAGTGCAGACACACCCAAAAGGACAAAGCCGTTTGAATCTACTTTTAAGTTTCCGTTGCTCAGATCAGTGCACGAAGCTTCTAACTAGCTTAAATGGGCTGCAACACCTAGGCAGAATAAAAATTAAAAAAAAAAAAAGAAAAAGAGGAAATAATCAGTTAGTATTTTTTGTTTCCTGGTATCTTTCATCTCCACAGTTTTCACTTTAGTTCATTTTTGTCTCTTGTGCACTAATACACTATTAAATTTGTTTCTGTAACTCAGGAATGGAATGAGCACAGAAAGTTTTGCAGGTTAAGATGCCCCCGTGTAAACTAGTCTTTTCCTGCACTCATTCCACAATTTTTTTCAATGAAGATAGCAATTTATCTCCAAATGTTTGCATGATTCTACTCCTCATTGTAAGAAATGCCATATAAAAAAATTCAGTGGCTGAACTGTGCACATCTGATCGTATCATTAGGAATACTCAAGAGAAATGCCACAGTAAAACAGAGTACTGCACAAGTTTATCTTACCATGGCAATAATAATGACAATAAGAAAACACCTGTTCATGAGCAGAGGACTTCCTTAGTAACAATCACAAAAGTATATGCATATTATGCATATTTTATGAGAATGTTTTTGCCAAGTTGATATGTTGACTGCTTTGTATGCCATAGCAATTAATAATATACAGATTTACAACTGCCATCATTAAGAGCTGAAAAAGTAAAGTAAATTTAACTGCCAGCTAAAATGTCTTCTTGGGAGGTGCTGCTGTGAAAATGTTCACATTCTGTTTATAGCCCTTACATGAAAAATGCTCTTCCTCGTGGTAACTGGAACTTGTAAGGAATTTTCAAAGACTAAAGCAGGCTGCAGAAGGAGCATTGCTGCGAATGGATAAACCTCTGCCTTCAAAACACTGAACAACATGAAAGCTTGATGAATACATACAGTTTAGGAGAACTCAAATTTATCCTAATGTGGAGGAGCTGGGGCTTGCTTAGGCCAACAGAATCCTGGGCTGCATTATGAGTAGTGTCACCAGCAGGTTGAGGGAGGTGATCCTTCCCCTCTACTCAGCACTGGTGAGACATGTCTGGACTGCTGTGTCCAGCACTGGTCTCTCCAGTACAAAAAAGATATGGACTTATTGGAGCGAGTCCAGCACAAGGCCACAAAGATTATGAAGGGACTGGAGCATCTTCAGCATGAGGAAAGACTAAGATGAGGAAGGACTGGGGCTGTCCAGCCTAGAGAAGAGAAGGCTTAGGGGGATCTTATCAATGTGTACAAACACCCAATGGAAGAGAGTGAAGAAGACTGTGCTTTTCTCAGTGGCATCCAGTAACAGGACGAGAGACAATGGGCACAAATTAAAATACAGGAAATTCCACTTAAATGTGAGAAAAAAGCAAAAAAACCTTTTTTTTTTTTTTTTTTTTTTTTTGTGAAGATGGTCAAACACACTTAAACTGGTTGCCCAGAGAGGTTGTAGAGTATCCATCCCTGGAGATGTTAAAATTCTGGCTGGATCCAAAATCATAGAATAGTTTGGGTTAGAAGAGACCTTGAAGATCATCTAGTTCCCACCCCCTGCCATGGCCAGGGATCCCTCCCACTAGACCAGGTGACTCAAAGACCCATCCAGCCTGGCCTTGAATACTTCCAGGGATGGGGCATCCACAACTTCTCTGGGCAACCTGCTCCGGTGCCTCACCACCCTCATAGTAAAGAATTTCTTCCTAAGATCTAATCTAAATCTACCGTCTTTAATTTTAAAACTATTACCCCTCATTCTACCACTACAGCCCCTGATAAAGACTCCCTCCCCATCTTTCCCACAGGCCCCTTTAAGAACTGTAAGGCTGCTATAAGGTCTCTCTCCCTGGAGCCTTCTCTTCTCCAGGCTGAACAATCCCAACTTTCTCAGCCTGTCCTCATAGGAGAGGTGCTCCAGCCTTATGATCATCTTCATGGCCCTCCTCTGGACCTGCTCCAACAGGTCCATGTCCTTCTTATTTTGGGGGCCCCAGAGCTGGACGTGGTACCCCAGGTGTGGTCTCACAAGTGCAGAGTAGACAGGCAGAATCACCTCCCTCAACCTGCTGGCCATGCTTCTTTTGATGCAGCCCAGGATGTGGTTGGCTTTCTGGGCTGCAAGCGCGCATTGCCGGCTTGTGTTGAGCTTCTCATCAACCAACACCCCCAAGTCCTTTTCCTCAGGGCTGCTCTCCATCCATTCTCCACCCAGCCTGTGTCTGTGCTTGGGATTGCCCTCACTCATGTGCAGGACCTTGCACAACTTCGTGAAGTTTGCACAGACCATGTCTCCAGTAAATGTTTCCTGTGTAATCCTGAGCCCTGAGGCGAGCTTGGTGCTCTGCTTTCTGGACAAGACTCAGACATGCTCTTTGCCCAGGAACAGGCATGTACTTTCAGAGCTTGCCTTTGAAACCAGTGTAGGTGCAGCCTGAGAGTACAGACACATCTTGCATTTTGCAAGCCATGTTCAAAGAGAACAAAAGATGAAGCAAAAGTGAAAATATTTAAAGAAGGAAGAAACACTTTACCATCAGTAATTAGAATGTTCTTCTCAGACTAGTTGGGCTTACTCTAAGACAGTGCTTGGAAACAAATGAGTCTATACGTGTGTATGCATTTTGAACGATCAGGAAATTGGCATAGAGCAAACCCTTAAGTTATTTGACTGGGCAGGCATTTCCAGAAAGTATTTCTGATTATCTAGTGAGTCATGATTCAACACACACTGGATCAGAGATTTGGGTCCAGGAACAAAAAAAAAAAGTCTGAAATACCACAAATGTGGTTGTTAATTTTGGTGATAGAGCTAAGTTACGGTCTGCTCCCTTCTCTATTTCGCATAGTATATTTTGAAGAAAGAGTAGCACATTTACCCCAGTGAAGTTGTAATTTCCAACAAATGGTCTTACAATTATATGATATATAATGATATATATGATATATGTGATATATATGATATATGTGATATGTATCATATATATGAACAGCAGAGTAAATGCTTAAATGCATATGAGAAATCAGGCCCTTTTTACATCAAACGTGAAAATAATCCTCAGACTATGCTGTGTATGAAAGTGAAGAACAGAATTCCTCAAATCTATAAAGAAAAGCACAAACTGACTTTTAAGCGTTTCGGACTTCTCTTTAGCTATAGACATCTGCCTCCATGCTGCGACTTATTTCTACTGCACGCCACACCTTGAGCAAAGTCAGTTCATTCCCAGTGAAGGAACAATCTTCTATCTCCACCAGGAGGTCCTGTCACTTATTTTTACAAGATCATAGCCCCAGCCCAGGGGCAAACAAAAAAATCTAGATATTTCTATCACACCTTCCCAAAAGTGATAATCTAGACGTGCACACAACTCATTTCATGAGTTGAAAAACTTCTCTGAGAATTGGTCAAAATGGTCTCTCTTTCTCAAGACTTCTGACACTTTTGCTTTGAGTCAGAAAAGTAATTTTGTAGATGGCTGGACCCTTGTGGCTTTTTTGGTTTTTGTTTTCTTGAAAAAAGGAGCAGTGAGTATTGCATTAGCCTTTGCACACATTTCCAGCACCCCAGTTCAGTCTCTGTACTGGCCAGATCTAAGATCCAGAGAGGTCAGCTGTTTCAAATTCCTCTCCGTGTACATTGTGTCCTGGCTTCATGGTGAAACCCTGGAAGACACCACAAAAAAGGCAGCCCAGGTTTACATCCCATGGTCACTCCAGCCAGGTGGCGGTGAGCCTGGGGGGCACTGCAGGCTGCATCAGCAGACAAGTGTGACTGCAGCCCTTCTCCGATGCTCTGTGAGCACCCCTGGCCCACAGCAGGCAGCCCAGATTTCCCAGTGATTTGCTTACTGATAACCCATCTGTGGTGTACACCATGAAAGACAACTTCTGAGGGAAATTCTTTGAGTTCTATCTGTGATGATAGACAAGTACAATGTCCTTCCATCCTTTGTCCCACAAAGGCTTGTTGCTCGCCACAAGGCATAGAGCCATGGTGAGCTTTGCAAGGCCCGTGGTGAGCTTTTGCTCGGGCCTGTGCCCCACTGCTGTTTAATTTCCTGGCACAGGCAGAGCCACAAATTAAGGACACTGTTACATATTTTTATATCGTTATTATCTGTTGCTACTTCAGTATCTGCCAATGAACCAGAGCCCATGCACACACTCAAGCACTGGCCCATAGTGGTTCGCAACTCTAAACCATCAGCACAGTCCCTGGCACGGCACAGGGGCAGCAGCCAAATTTCACTGTCCTCCTGAGGCTGGAGCTTGGGGCCAGCTGGATAGTCCTCTCCCCTAAGGCAGCTGTTTAGGTGTAAAATCATCTCCTCTGAACAATATGCATGAGGCCCTTCATCAAGCATGTAAAAAAATATGAATATTGCCCGTGGGAGAGTTTAATGCCAGGGGAAAGCAGACCATGGCCATCAATATCAGTTCCTTCTGGCTCCCTGTTTGCTCTGTGGGTACTTCTCTGGTGGTGAAAAGGCTGAAGCAGACTAGCAGGCAGGCAGACTGACAGGGCAGCTACCTGCTTTGTCCTGGCAGCTGTTCCTCCATTGCAGGTGGAGTCCTGTTGGGAAAGGGCTGCCACCACCTCCCCTCAGTGTTGAGATGGAGAAATGTTCCGGGGCTTAAGTCAGGGTGGGCAGAGCCAGGGGGTGACGGAAGCAGTCTGGCAGATCAGGTCTTCTTCGGAATCCAGAGGTGCAGTGTGGTGTTTACTACAGCTATAGTTCCTGGCATAACTTTGCCTGGACATTCGGCAGGGGGAAAGTTGTTTGTGAAAGTTGATTACATTTGTTCTGTATTATCTCACCTAAAAGAGCTGCATTTTCACTGCCAGCAAAATTATTTTATTCCAGTTTGTGTTCTCATGAGACCTAACTTAAGAGATAGAAAGGCCTTTGGATATTTTTGGTAGTTTTATTTTAGGAAAGGTGAAAGCGGATCTACCCCAAGGTTCTGGCCAATGTGATACCCTGTCACCAAGGTAAATATGTTGTAACAGGAACTGGAAGGCCAGGGCATGTAAAGAAAACCAGACTAGACCTGCAGCCAAGGAGAAGGCTAATGAGTTCTGAGAAAGAGAATATCAGCACTTTGGAGAGAATTACACACAGAGAGGGCCAGCCAAAATAAGGCAGGCCAAAAAAAGAAAAAAAAAATCGGATAAAACTTTGTGAGAGACAAGCAGTGACTGCTGCAACAGACCTAAGCAACAGAAAGCTGGTGTAAAATTGCTTGGTTTTCCATGTTAAAAAGGAGAAAGTGGAAAGACTTAGCAAGATAAAAATGTAAGAAAAAACGTTCAGGTAGACACCATAGATGAAGAAAACCATTATGGTAGACAACTGTTTTCCATCAATATGTTTATAAAACATTTCTCGATACTTGTAGTGGTCCCAGCTTCTTATTTTGCTGTCTGAGCATTAACTCTTTATCAGCAAAGCAACATAAGGGAGAAGAAAAGGTTAGTTTGGAAGGCCAAGTAGATGATTATGGTACTAAATTTGAAGAACGATATGATTTTAGTGATGACTTTTTTTTTTTAACAGTTGTTACAATCTCAGAATTACAAACCACTATAGCATTTAGTCTCACACCAGCTAGGTGGATATGTTTTATCAGTTTAGTTCTCATTTACTGCTGAAAAGCAAAACATTCACTGTACCTGTAACACCGAATTAAGGAAATAATTATTCCAAGCTGATAAAATGTTGGAGATAAATAGATAAAAAAAATAAAGCACGATACTTGCTAACCTGCCATGGCACACCCAAGTTGGTAGTCCCTGACTAACTTTCACTCTTTGCAGAAAGTCTGAGATCTTCGTAGTGTTCCTGCAAAACAAAAGGTAGAGACTCAGTTTGCTGAAATGAGAATGAATGCCCTTACAGGCTACTGAAATCCAGGCACTGTCTACATGGAGGCTTAGGGTTAAACAAAGTGTGAACTGGTGGTTTTCATCTGTGTCTTAGCTTGAGATCTAACCGCTGCTATTCCCATTTTGTTGCTCGATTCTTAGTATCATTTTACCCCAGCTGTAAGTCAGGATGTAAAACACTTGTCTTTCCTTTCCAGCTTGTGGCTTCCTATCAACAATCAAGAAAGAGCACGTGAGATACGGAATTCTACCAGAAGTTAGGAAAACCTGATAGCAGGATTCCTGTCCACGGACTTCGCGTGCTTAATTGCAGCACACAGGCCAAGTAGTCTACAAACACGTCAGAAACAGTGAAGGGAAGGTCCTCACACTCTAAAGTATTAGAACAGAGTGATAGCTTCCAGGGGTCAACAGAGAGTCACTGAAGGCAGTCAATAAATGCAGGTTTCATTTGCAGGGCAGATACAGACTAAATTTTAGGTTCTAACACTTGAACAATTATATTTTATTAATATCAAAAGTGAGAAAAAAGTGCTGGGTAATTTCTAGAAAAGTTTTATTATGGAGGTAAGATGAAGCTCTGAGATATTAATAGTTTGTGACACATTCAAGTTATTGTGGCAATAAGATGAAGTAAATCAACAGCACTCTGTTCTGATAAGCTCAAACTGAATTGCTTGAATGTGTTTGACAATGGACCCATCTCATACTCCTCTTGTATATTAAATCTTCTCTTTGGGATAATGTCAGCATTAACCAGTTCCCATTTGTTGATGTCATTTGCTGTCCTCACAGACAACATGTTGAGTCAGCAGTGCGCCCCTGTGGTGAAGGCAGCCAAAGAACATTGAAACTGCATAAGCAAGAGTGAAGCCGGCAGGTAGAGAGAAGTGTTTTCTCCGCCCTCTACTCAGCACTGCTGAAATTGTATCAAGAGTACTGTGTCCAGTTCTGTGACCCCGCTACGAGAAAGACATCAGCACACTGGAGCAATTCCAGCAGAGGATGACCAAGAGCTGAGCACATCACGTGCAAGGAACAGCTGAGCAAACTGTTTGTGCTGTCTTCAGAAGGGAAGGGTAAGAGAAGGATCTTGTTGCTTTCTTCAACTACTTAAAGGGAAGGTTTAGAACAAATGGAGACAGATGCTTTTTAGGGGTAAAAATGATAGGATGAGGAGCAATGGACGTAAATTGCAACACAAGAAATTCTAATTAATTGTTAGGGAAAAAAAATGCAATTAATGAGACTGCTGAGAGACTTCACTGAAGTGCAAGCTTCAGAAATATTTAAAACTGAACTGGTCAAGGCCCTGAATAATGTGATCTAAGTTGTTCTTGCTTTCAAGTGGAGTTTGGGTCCCTCGCAACCTACAAAATTCGATAGTTCTGCAGTCCTGCTAACTGATGCCTACAGAAAAAATAAATCGTTCTTGACCTCAATGAGGACAGACTATTTAGAGATCCATTTTTTTAAATCAGTAGGTTAAATTCTCCCATGATATGGCTGCATAAAAGAATGGAATTGCATTGAATGTTCCTGAATTCTATGTAGATCAATTAACAATTTCATAAGTGGATAAATATTATGCTAGAAAATATCTGTCCAGGACAGTGTGGTGGGGCACAGTTCCTTGTTTAAAGATAGTACTTAAACACTAGATGTATTTACTGGGGATTTTTTTGGCAAACCAAGGTTTAAATATATTGGCAAAGTTGTGTTTAACCTTCTTTTGAATGTAATTTCTTACGTGTGTTATTGCAGTAAGTCCGGATTGTGATATTTCAGGAAATTCTTTCAGAATTCAGAATGCACAAAAACCTAATCTTCAATTTAGCCTCAAGCTCAGAAACAATAATGTGCACATTTTTATTGCAATTGTTCTCCCATAATTTATCGTGAATGTAATTGGACTGAGACTCTCATAATAATGTGAACAGATGTCTTGACTTGTAATATGTTGTTCCGTATTAGATGCTATTTTTATTACCATTGAAATGGACCTTTATTGCATATCTCCTTTCCTTGAACCAGGAAACAATTTAAAAGTCCAGGAGCGCTATCCAATAGATAAAACAAATACAGATGAGAAGCAGAAAAATTTTCTATCTCCCATCAGAGGGAAAAGCCCTAACTTTATGAATAAAGTGTTTTAGATTGGAGAATGAAGCTCTCTCCTCAACATTTCTCAGACTTTCCTATTACAAAATCATCAGCACATTACAAGATAAACCAGCCAAAACAAGGGTTATCGCTGTCCACTGGGTATTTCCCATGAATGCTTTTTGTCTTGAAAAATCCATTGTCTGTCATAGAAGCTTTAGTGAAAAGGACCAGACAAAGAGTCATTTAAAAATTTTAATAAGACTTGAACACATACCTAAAGAAATTCAATATTGCTAGTATCAAGGAGGGGAATACCTTAGTCTATTTTAGACGGTGTTGGCAGAAGAAATGGTGAAACACGTAACTTCAGGCTCTGCTTTCTACGGTGATGATTTACTTAAATCAGACAGGATTTGGTGCCTGGTCCCAAATACAGAACTTCATAATTGCAGTTTGTCTCAGTGTAATTAAATTCTTCCGCTTGACAGGTCCACAGAGTTATTCTATATTAGGTAAAATGAGATCTCTGGATGCAAATGTAGATTCTCCCAAAAGTAACACTGTGTCAGTGCTCAGCTGAACACGCTCCTTAGTTGTCCACAGCACTGCCAAGAACCAAAGTAGTCTTCATGTCTATGGGACACCACTGTGCACTGTTCCAGCGCATTTGGTGAAGTCTTCTGTCTTGGAATACATTGTGAGAGAAGGGAATTACGGACACGCAGAGCTGTTGCCAGAAGGAAAGTTGTAAAACCATTATTAGGTTTTTCATAGGGAAGCCCTTTGAGTATTGTTTTCAGAGAGATAAGAAGTTCAATTTAATTACTGAAATCACTTGTCTGAAACATGGTCCTATCTGTAGGGCAGCAGAACTAGGTAAATGCTTATCTCCTGCTGTGGCAGCGCAGGGAATCAGAATGGTTAATCTCCCTACTCTCCATTGCTATACCTGCTATCCATCCCCAAAGTTGTCACAACAAATCAACATTAAAGAGAATAGGGCAATTTGGAAAGAGATTGAGAGGGCTAGAAGAACAGCTGGGCTTCGTGGGCAAGACTCCGGAACCACTGAAAGAAAGATAACGAATGGGGGCTGACCCTGAGAAAGCACAATGAGCATGCATGCAGAATTTTATTCTGGACAAGTAAAACACCTACCAGGAACGATGGACTTTCTGTCTTTTCTCACTTTACCTGTGACCTAGAAAAATATTATCTTTTCTCATTTCAAAAGCTGGTATGATTAACAAGTATGTGATTCATATGGATGTTTTGAAAATGTATTAACTGGAGTTTGTGCAGTGCTTTGAATCTGTGAAGTCAACAATTTATCTTTGATCCATTAATATTACGATGTAGTGGGAACAAGGAAGAAACATCTTCAGTAGCGTTGCCCTAGAACTGGCAGAAGCACTCACTGGTATCTGTGAACAGATGGCAAGCTCAAAAAATAATATTAAAGCCAACTCAAGAGAATGCATGATTTTTAGGACAAAGGTGTTCCACTCCTCTGCCTTTTCTTCAGCTTTACTTTTTTGACTCTCTCTTCCTTACTTTGGCTTTCATTTCCTGTCCCTCATGCTAATTTTTTTGTTGTTTTTTTCTCCTTGGGCTCCTATTCCTTTGCATATTTTCCCTTTTGGGAGACCGGAAGAGGGTGGTACTTGGTGTTACAAATAAGGGAAAGAACCAATGAAGACAGTGCCAGATAGGAGATGCTTAGAGTATACTTTTATAGTCTGTCCCCAAATGAGAGTCGCCTATTTAAGAAAACTTCTAAAGAATGCTACCTGATGAACTGAGTGGTGAATAAAAATTATAATGAGGCACTGTGGCTGTTCACAAACAACTGCTATTCACATTTTGACACCCCAGGACTCCTTTCCACATTGCCCCTGCAGATAGATACTTTCTCCTGAGCTTCACCAGAAGTGGTGCTAAGGAGGTAAGGACCTGTCTGATGAAATACACAAAGGAGGGAAGCATATTAAAGAAAACCAAATAATTTTAGGTATTTTGCCTCTCCTCTGCTACAGTGGCAGTTGCAGTGCACCCTCATGAACCACTGTACCCTACAAATCGCTCTTATCAATTTTGTCACTGCATGCAATTCTTGGTCTGGTGTGCTATATATACTTAAAGATACAGTTTTATTGGCACAAAATGCTCGGAGCAACAGCATCTGGTCACCTAAGCTTTCATCTCTAAACTGGTGTGTGGCAACATAAACTTTTGTTATAGACCATCAAGAGTGCAACCCACATCCTGTAGTGTGGAGGATCTTTAGCAGGATCTTTGCTTAGTCATACTGGCAAGCTATAAACAAAGTCTGTTTCAAGGGGCTCAGAAAACAGAGTGATGCAAAGTATAAAAGTAAAAGCAAGAATACTGCCAGATCCTGTAGTCCTCTTGGGGTCACATGATTTTTGGCTGGAGCTGATACCAGTTTTGTGTGGAAAAATTCAGTCTTTCACAAAGGTCAGTTCTGATTTGCAGTTTCCTCCTAGCAGAGCTTTCCTGCTCCCATGAGTGGAGAACACTGATGCTTTTTCTCATAGAAAAGGAAGGTAATCAATCAATCAGAGCTATTACAGTCTGATTTCAGGATAGTCCTGGGTTTTAGAACAAGTTTTTTTCTAGAAGAAGTTTTCTCTAAAAAAGCATTTCACTGGGCATTACTTTATTCACGGAATAAAGACCAACTCAGCTATCTTATTTTAAGGCATATATCCAAATATTCATGAAAGAGAGGAGGGCTTGGGAGAGTGGAAAAGTGGTGAGAACTAGAGAAAAGGGACAGGAAGTTTTCACAGCAGTACAGCAACTATACTACAGTAAGTAAAGCTGCTAAAGTGGTAGTCTCTTGATACCTATATATACATGCTGATTCTAATGGTGAATATATTATAAAGAGATACAAATGACAGAAATACAAATGACTTCTAACAGTCTGAAAGGTAAAAACTGTTGTATCATTTACATGATTGCAAAGTTATTCTAAACCGAAGACTTGAAGGTGGGAGCCTTTGTGTAGTCTTCCCCTACGTAAGGGGGTGGCATGGAGTATGGAGCTAGGCTCTTCTCAGAGTGGCCACAGAAAGGCCTTCAATCACAAATTGCAACAGGGAGCATTTTAGTTGGACATAAGGAAGAAAATCTTCAGAGGAAGTCCAGCTTAACCTGGGATGAGATTGTCCAGAGAGGTAATACTATCTTCATCTTTGGGTATGGTCCAAACTCACCAGCACAAGCTGAACACCCCAATTTACCTTTGAAGTTAGCCCTGCTTGGAGGTCCCTTCCCATCCAAACTTTTGTGCAATCCTATGCAGCATTATTCAATACAACAAGAAAAGAGGGTTAAATTGACTTTGCACAGGTATCCTCTCCTTTCAGTGATATGAAGTCTGAAAGAAACTGGGGAATGGTAATAAATCGAAAAGCGCACAGTGTGATGTGCCAAGTTTTGTTTGGCACATGAAGAGGAATTACATCGCACACCAGGAAGAGAATAGGCACTCTTGAAGTGATTCTTAAGCAACACAATACTCTATGTGCTGTTTGGTTTGGCTGTTCTTGTTACCAAGTATTGACACCCTGGAAAGATTTGAAAGTGGAGAAGTTAAAATGAAAAGATATATGACAAAATAAAGCAAGAACAGCCCATACATCTTATTTAAAAGCCATGACTTCATTATGCAAGTAGTTGAAACACATTAACACCAAAAAAAGAGAAGCATTAATAAGGATAAAGAAGATGTAATTAAAATAAAAGAAGAGAAATGTAGATTACAGGGCAGGAAACCTTTCTAGCAATTAGATACAGTATTGGCTGACATTTTTTGTTTTAACTCTGGCAGAATTTGAATAGGTATATAAGTAAAGCTGCTTTTTTTCTTGGAAGAGGCCTAGAGTAATTTAACTACTTTCTAGCACTAGATTCAATTAACCAAATTAATTTTTAGTGCCCTCCATTCAAGCAATGAACTGTATAATACTCAATATCTCAGCTCCTTTTATAAAGGTCTGTGTGCACTTTTCTGCTTCTTCAAAAATAACAGAATTACTTTTTAGGAAGAAAAATGCCTGAGCTTAGTAACACCAATAGTTTTTTCTCAAAAAGCAAAATAAAGACATTTATAATATAATAATGTGTATTATATATAATATAATGTGTATTATATAATAATGTGGGTTTGCGTGGCAAGGTTCTGGTAGCAGGGGGACTACAGGGGTGACTTCTGTGAGAAGCTGCTAGAAGTTTCCCCTATGTCCGATAGAGCCAATGCCAGCCGGCTCCAAGACTGACCTGCTGCTGGCAAAGGCTGAGCCCATCAGCAGCAGTGGTAGCACCTCTGGGATAATGTGTTTAAGAAGGGGGAAAAACCCCATGGAACAGCAACTGCAGCCAGGGAGAGGAGTGAAAATATGTGAGAGCAACAACTGTGTAGACACCAGGGTCAGTGAAGAAGGAGGAGGAAGGTGTGCTCCAGGTGTCGGAACAGAGATTCCCCTGCAGCCTGTGGTGAAGACAATGCTGAGGCAGGCTGGCCCCCTGCAGCCCATGGAGGGCCATGGGG
>NW_009648061.1:5676637-5728584 GCF_000708025.1 Charadrius vociferus
GAGGCGGGCTGCCCCCCTGCAGCCTATGGAGGTCCATGGTGGAACAGATATCCACCTGCAGCGTGTGAAGGAGCCCACGCTGGAGCAGGCGGCTGCCCCAAGAAGGCTGTGACCCCATGGGAAGCCTGTGTGGAGCAGATTACTGGCAAGCCCTGTGGACCCATGGAGAGAGGAGCCCATGCTGGAGCAGGTTGGGTGTGAAGGAGCCCACGCTGGAGCAGGCGGCTGCCCCAAGAAGGCTGTGACCCCATGGGAAGCCTGTGTGGAGCAGATTACTGGCAAGCCCTGTGGACCCATGGAGAGAGGAGCCCATGCTGGAGCAGGTTGGCTGGCAGGACCGGTGATCCCATGGGGGATCCACACTGGAGCAATCTGTTCCTGAAGGTCTGCACCCCGTGGAAAGGACCCACACTGGAGCAGTTAGTGAAGAACTACAGCTCGGGGGAAGGACTCACGTTGGAGAAATTTGTGGAGGACCATCTCCTGTGGGAGAGACCCCACTCTGGAGCAGGGGAAGAGTGTGAGGAGTTCTCCCCCTGAAGAGGAAGGAGCGGCAGAGACAAGTGTGATGAACTGACTGCAACCCCCATTCCCCATCCCCCTGCACTGCCTGGGGGAGGGAGGTAGAGAAATCGGGAGTGAGGTTAAGCTGGGAAGAAGAGAGGGATGTGGAAAGGTGTCTTAAGATTTGTCTTTATTTTTCTCATTACCCTTCCCTGATTTTAATTGGCAATAAATTGAATTAGTTTCCCTGAGTTGAGCTTTTTTTGCCCATGACAGTAATTGCTGAGTGACTTCCCTGTCCTTATCTCGACCCACAAGCCTTTCGTTATATTTTCTCTCCCCTGTCCAGCTGAGGAGGACAGTGATAGAGTGGCTTTGGTGGGCACCTGGCGTACAGCCAGGGTCAACCCACTACATAATGAATAATAAAAAGGGAAATCTGATAACCAACCACAAGAGTATACATAGGCAGCAAATTTACTCTCATTTATGCAACATTTACTTTATTACAGTAAGAAGCAAAGTTTGGCCCTTGGAGTTTCAGATAATTTTTTTTTAAGGCTAGGAAAATAAGAAACATCTAACTACTGCTGACTAGCAATAGGTGCAGTATTAGGAAAAAGATATTTAGAAGACCAAATATGACATTGCATCAAGTTTCACCCAGATAATATTATCTAGAAAATTTTCTCTTATTAATTCAAGCCAAGACGCTAATTCACAATAGATTTAGTTTGACAAATCTACTTCATGTTTTTCTAGGGTATATCAACAATAATTTTCTTTTAGAATTTGAAAAAATTGTACTGTGTCCAGCTCTGTAGCCCCCAATATAAGAAGGACATGGACTTGTTGGAGCGGGTCCAGAGGAGGGCCACAAAAATGGTCAGAGGGAAGAAACACCTCTCCTATAAGGACAGGCTGAGAGAGTTGGGGTTGTTCAGCCTGGAGAAGAGAAGACTCCAGGGACACCTTATAGTGGCCTTCCAGTACCTAAAGGAAAGCTGGAGAGGGACTCTTTATCAGGGAGTGTAGTGATAAGACAAGGCAGTAGATATAGATTAGATCTTAGGAAGAAAATCTTTGCTGTGAGGGTGGTGAGGCACTGGAACAGGTTGCCCAGAGAAGCTGTTGATGCCCCATCCCTGGAGGTGTTCAAGGCCAGGCTGGACGTGGCCTTGGGCAACCTGGTCTGATGGGAGGTGTCTCTGGCCATGGCAGCGGGGGTTGGAACTAGATGACCATCAAGGTCCTTTCCAACTCAAACCATTTTATGATTCTATGATTCTTCTTCTAAATATAATTGGGGATTTCTGTGTTCATCTTTGAATGCTGAAGATGGTTAACTGATGATAGAATCAGGTATCATATTCAAGGAAGTTACTATGTACTATTTAAAGCTGAACAACCATAAGCTTCTGTCAGAAATGTTTAGGTATATCAATTTTTTTTAAAAAAAACTTATTTTTACTTTATTTGACAATATTATCTGGTTTATCCATTCCCAATATTTTTTTAACATATAGGTAACAGTTCATATATTGGGGTGTGTTGTATTAGATGAAGCTATATATTTTTTTCTTGCATCAACTTGAGTGTTGTTATCTCCTTGTCCATCGTATAAAGTTTTTAACCTCTGATCAACCATCCTGAACTTAAATGGGAGCTGGATGTGTTCAGCATTTCCCAGCAACAAATCGTATGGTTAAATTCTGATTGTCTGTCTCATCACATGAGCAGATCGAAAATACTGAATGCTTTTAAGAATTATCAATAAATTCAATCTATACTACTAAAGTTTGAACGCACATTATCTTGACTACCTGTTATCTCATTGGAATAAAAAAAAACACCTGTGTTTTTACCACGCATACAGAATTTACTTCTTATTTATTTCAAATGTTTTGGTCTTCCTGGCTCCCCAAGAGTCTTCACTACCTTAACAGAGTGATTGCATTATTCTGTCCATCTTTTGATCTTTGAAAATGTGAAGTAGATACACTATTAACAAGCTTACAATAAAAAAAAGATTGAGTGATTCCCTTTTTAACATACAGACTACAATTTTAACAAGCAAGGACACAATTAGTGTAGTAGAAATATTTCCTGACACGAATGTGAAGTAATGCAGTCTTGGGTGCTAATAATGTTCTGTGTGCATGTGCACATATTCATGTGTGATATGAAAAGCCACAGATGTATTTTTGAAATCTGCTTTTGAGAGATTCACAGAATAGGAACTCAAATGCTCACATGGGTGGAAATTTGTATTATGGCCATAATCTAATTCAGCTGATTAGGATACTGCTTTAGCTGTAATAGCATTAATATCTTGTGCCACTATTAAATTAGCACAAAAAGCAAGCAAAATGAAAATATAATGTAATTAACATCAACACAGTTGAGACCCAACCCCCATTGCCGAATTATCCAGATCAGCTGTACTCCATTGATTATAATCATTAATCACAACCTGGCACATTTTTATTTTGTTATCTCAGCACTACGTCCTTCTTTTAATCTCGTGAATTTTTATTCTGGGAACTTTTCTGCTGGTTCAGTTGTAGCATTCCTATCTTAAATTTTAGAATAATTTTATGTCATTGAATTGGATTCATCTTACAGTTTCTTGATACTCCCTGTGCAAAGCTGAAAATGGTACAAAAATAATAAATTGGTGATAAGTAGTTTTTTCTACAGTTGTGTTATCTTTTAACCTGTCTCTTCTGTATCCTCATCAGTTACTGTTTCTGCTGATTCTCTCTCTGCCTTCCATCTCCTGAAACATTCAAAAAGGATTTATTGTTAGTTTTGGTACCTTTTAAAAATTAATACTCAAACACTGTGTGGACAATATTAGGATGCTTTTACATTTAATCTACTAGCATTGACCTTCCTTCGTATTTTCCTCATTTCTGAAGGATCATAGTGCTCCTTGCTTTTATCTGTCTCTTTTACACCACTGTTCAGCCATGCTAGCTCCTTTCTGGCCTCTCTGAAGTTCTTTTCAGTAAGTGGCATGCATTCTGGATTTCCAATGTGATGTTCAGAATGTTCTCTGTGTTGCCCAGGAGGGTGGTTTAGTTCATTACTAGCCTTTTTAAAAAAAATCATAGACTGAGAAAAGGATTTATCTTGGAAGCTCATCTTGTAGAGTCACCAGCTCCAAGCAGAGCTAACTACAAAGCTCGATCAGGCTGGCCAAGGCCTTGTCCTGGACGGTTTTGAAAAATTCCAAGGACAGTCATTCTATCCCCTCTCTGGGCAGTGCTTAAACCTGCTTTTAGTAAAGCCTTCTTTCCCCATGTCCAATCAAAATTTCCCCTACTACTACTTTTGCTGTTGTCTCCCACCCTTTTGCTGCACTCTGAGAAGTTCTCTTCTGTTGATGGTATTCCTCTTGAAACTGAATGGACACAGGGGATTTCTTTGTTGTTCCCACACTCTGCATATGTTATGATCACTGTCGTAGGATGACTCTTCAATAGTAATATTCTGAATCAGGTCCTTGTGTGCTGCTCAGAACCAGGTCAACAGATGTCGATGGTATCTAAATACTAGACATAGTCCATGACATTTAAGTAGACTATATTGTCTATTGTCGTTCCTGCGGGTGCTGATATCCCTTAGTATGCCTAGGTAAAGTGTCTGGTCAATACATATTCAAACACAATAATCCTCTCTCTAACTAAAATAGGCCCATAGCTCTCATGTAAAATCCTTTCACAGAAAAAGCAATAATTCCTTAAAAGTAACCTTTCCCCCCTGTTTTTGCAAATGCAATTATATTTATTGCTGTATTGCAGGTGGTAAAAGTATCTGAAGAGAAGGACAGCAGACCATATTTTAAATATCCAGAAATAAATAAGCTGGATCAATATACTGTAACAGATTGTTTTGCTCATTAGAAGGTAAAAATAAAAAGGAAACTTGTCAATCTACCAAAAATCTAGCCTTTCAATAAGGATATAATTGGAACATGCTGTCAAAAACAACTTTGAAATTAAATTCACAGCAGCTGGTACTCAACATACTTCATGACAGGTCATCAAAGATAAAAATTTACCTCTACGTGTTACTTCTATCATCTCTGTCAGATATTTCAAAACGTCCAGGATTTGTAAAGCCATATTAACTCTTTCAGGTTAGAATAACACACAAATTGTGTCTTTATCTTAATTGGAGTCTTTTCCTTTGCTGGAAAACCAGAAAAAGCCTTCATTAAGAGGAATATTTTATTCTAACATTTGCTACTGTGAGTCACAATCCTTTCCTAACCCATCCCTTATAGCCTTGACTAGTCCTTAGCTTTGTTGTAGCTTTTTGGTAGCAAATTATCTCTTTAGTAATAGATGATTTGCTTCATTCATTACAAATAATATGCAATATTTAGCAATATTTTCTATCAATCAACAGACTGTAGATATCATCTTATCTGTGAATGTTTCTGAAGCACCCAAACATACAAATCCAGAGATATTTAGAAAGACAGGTAATAGTATTAACAATTAGATCTGATAAAGATCACTGCAGTTCTGCTTTGTAGCTTACTATTAAAAAAAAAATCCCCTTTTTCATAATACCCTAATTTTAAAGAAACAACAAATAATTGTTTCTTTTCTACCTGGAAGAGTCTCTTTTGATATTTCTTAACCCTCCAGAAATCTAGAATAGTATAAAATGCCTAAGATGACTAGTTTCCTCATTTGAGACCATCTACAATTTCATACAAAATCATGGAAAGCTGGGACTAGAGAAGAAAGAAGTCCCGCTCCCCATGGGTAGCTGTCATGCATCTGTTAGAAGACTGCTAGAAGGCCAACTCATTAGGAGATTTTCACATGCTCCATTCTTCTATCGCCATGGTTGTTGAATGATTTAAACTTGCCTGCTACATATTTTCTTATTCACGCTCTTGTGTTTTATACCCATCTCCACTTTGTGCTGCATCACCATTATTGATCCTTTTTGTCATTTGTGAAAAACCATAGCAGTGGGGGGCATATGTTAGAAAATTGGTTAAGAACAAGAGCTAGCAACTGAGGTCTGCTTGGATCAGGAGCCTGTATGAGACCTCCTGAGGTCCCTTCTAGCATAACTCTTCCTACGATTTTATGAAAGCGTGGAAAACTATTTCAAAGAATAAGCTCAGGCCAGGACTCCAGACTGAGCTTGCTGCAATTTGTTACAGATAATTGGATGGGCGATATTACCATTAGGGCTGTCATGCTGCTTTTTTATTTTTTAACCTTGAAAAAATTGAGTGGTTGCTCCTATCACTGCTGTCCTGTTGTGTGAAAGAGTGAGAAGCAATGGGTAGGGTTGGAAAAATGTCATTGCAACTGCACTCCCTGCACCCCTATTCTGTAGTCATGTCAGGGCAACAAGGTTCCTAAGGGATGGCATAATCTCAAAGAATTACTGTAGACCTCTAGGCCTTCAGAAAACTGACGTCCTTACTAGTGAACTGGGGTCTCATCGATCTGGCTCTTTGCACGAGCAAATCAGCAAACCCACAGTGCTTTCAAAAGTCTGAGGTCAATACAGCAAATGTCATGTTGAAAGTCACCACTTGAGCTGTCTTAGCAATACTAGTTTCACTAATAAATGACCCTAAATTAATTTAATTAGCATTTTAGTTAATGAAAATTTATTTTTCAAAATACAGACTACTCAGGAGCTAAGCAAGCCTCTTGCTTTTATCTTATTATGTTTTAAGAATAAGACTGTACTTTATTACATGATTCATCTATTAGTCGGGTAACATTTGATGGGAAGGTCTGTTTCATCAGTATTGAAAGTAAAATATGCTTTTCAGTGAACAAGTACAGTATTTAATATTTGTCTGTTTCAGTTTATTAAATAAGATTTCCTCTTCGTTTTTCTCAGAAGTCCCTTTGCAGCTTTTTGTGGACTGACTTAGAATTACAGAATTAAATACAGAGCTACGTTCTTTTGATCTAGAATCTCTGACCTGTGAGATAAAGTGATGTTGTTTCTCCTTGAGGACCAGTTCAGCTAATTGTGGAGTGATGGCTGTGACACAGCTGGTACACGATTTTGTTCCCAAGGTAACTCTCCTCAGCGAAGTGATTCAGAATCAATAATTTGCTTTGTAGGGATACAGGAGGTGTTACGTGCTGCAGATGGGCAAAATAGACATTTTTACTGAGAGGGTCATCATTTTATTAAAATATTTTTTCATCTCCCTTTGTGATGTGGAAAGAACATTTTCAGTATTACAGCTGAAAGGAACATAATAGTTTCAATAGGAAGGGTACTGAGGAATTTCTCCTTTGCTTAACATGAATTTTCTGGGACTAACATGAACATAAAAAGCAGTAATAAAACTGAAAAGAAATACCTTTTGATTTTCTTTTACCTTTAGCAAAACCATACAGCCCTTCCCTGTGCCCCTACACCCAAGAGCATTTGTTCACAATAACAGTCAATAAGCTACTGCATATTTACAACACACAGCAGAGACCATCTTATTAAATACAAATGCTAGACTGGACAGAGTTCATCTCCCAGCAAAGTCTGCTGGATTTCTGTGCTTCCAGTCAGGGGAGCTTGGACTGCATTTACAGCACTGGAATTACTGCTGAAGAAAGTAAAAAATTCTACACAAACAATTACATATGCTTTCTTGCTCTTGAGATAACATCAGAAAAACAAAGAAAGAATTTTTTCCTCTCACATGGATGAAGAAAGCCTAATTTTTCACAAGTTTGAACAAGAAACACTTTTAAACATAGACCCTAGCCCCAGATCATCATATATCTGAATAGAAAAGAAATAATATCATCTTCAATGCATTGAGTTATCTCTAAGGCTCAGACAAGGACATGGTCTTTGAATCGTTGCTCACTTTGTAGCTGTGCAAAATGTCCCTTGATTTCCATGAGGTTTTACATGCAGACAACCCCCCCGAGTTTGGCTTATTCGTTCAAAGAAAAAATATAAAATTTTGGAGATGGCACAAAAGAAGCATTTCTAAGTTTGGTGAAAAATAAATTATTAAGAGCTGCATGAAGAATTACTCTTTCAATTATTTTCTAAATATTTTCTTTTTTTTTTTTTTTAAGAATATCATGAAAGGTTTCTTCATTTATATTAAATCAGGATTTTTTAGCTCAAGAGCTGTGAAGAAAATCTGTGATTGAATTTCATGAAATTGACTTCTCTCTTAAAGCTAGTTCCTGTTTAATCCAACAACAAACCGGCATTAGCATAAATTCCTATGAGACAGAGAAGATCCTGTCAGATTAATTTAAAGCTTTGGGAAATCCCTTTCAGATTTATTACCATTTTACAAGTTGAAAAATTAGTGATAATTTTTGGCTGCTCTATTACTTGGTAATATTCCCAATAATTTCAATTCCTTCCTTGGCATTATTTTTTTTTCTTGAAAGAATATCTTTGTTTCTTGATGGTTCATGTAAAGGAACATGTGGTGGGTTAGCCTTGGCTAGCAGTCAAACTCTCACCTGGCCACTCACTCCCCCCACAATGGGATGGGGAGGGAGGGAGAAAATGGGAAGAACAGGAATGAGAAAGCTCATGAGTAGAGATGAAGACAGGGAAATCACTTATCAGTTACCTTCCTAGGCAGACCAGACTCGTCTTGGGGAAAATTAGCTTAATTTGTGGCCAATTTAAACGATTCTGCTTCCATCACTCCTGTGCAAGTTCGTCTTCACTGTATGTCCTTACAGACACAGTCAAATCTAATTGGGGTGGGAATCCTAAAGCAGAAGAAGCCTGTTATCAGCCGAAGTCTGGTGTGGCAGCACCCCGGGCGGGGGGGAGGCCAGAGGCTGCACAGGTCCCAAAGACTTCTGCCCTCACCTCTGCTGCTCTCGCAAGACAGACCTTGCAGTAGGTTGGGTTTTATTAAGATTGCCTGTGTATTAACATATTGCATCAGGTGAGTAATATGGTCCTCAGTCTGTTTTACAGACAATTTACTGGACCTTTTGGCTAGCGAAGAAGATAATATTAAAAGCCTTGTGATTCAGAAATTCAGTTTCTTTGATAATTATCCCATTTTAAGTTAGAAGCTCTGTAATTGTGAATCTGCACTGGCAGTTCTTGTATTTCCTTATTTGTAATAAAAGTTTACTACATCTTTTGTTTTCATTCATTGAAGTGAAAGTCCTGAATATAAAAGCAAACAAAATCTTGCATTCAATGGGATCAAAACGTTACCAGGAGGTGATGTCTTTCAAGATTAGGTTTACAAAATGTATTTGCACGATATTTAAAAAACCAACCCAGATATGTAAAAAAACTAACTACCCTGATGTAAGATGGCACTCTGTCATTGTTAGGGTTAAGGAATGCTGACATCTAACAATCATTTAAGTCATATTGATTTCAATTAGCACAGTTAGCAAGGCCTTGAAGATTCAGAATAGAAAAGTCTGAAACACCCAAGACATCACAGCTCGTCCCAGCAAAGACAAGGCACAACCTTTAGGAAAGGGGAGGACCAGTGCCTCAGAGAGAGTAGATGAGAGGCAATTTAGTCCTACACAGTCTGCCATTAGGGCTGTGGCTATAACTGCCAGTAATACTACAGGCAGGAGAACAGGGTGATTAGGCCCAGTCAGCATGGATTTGTGAAAGGCAGGTCATGCCTGACAAACCTGATCTCTTTCTATGACAAGGTGACCCGCTTGGTGGATGAGGGAAAAGCTGTGGATGTTATCTACTTGGATTTTAGCAAAGCTTTTGACACCGTTTCCCACAGCATTCTCCTGGAGAAACTGGCTGCTCATGGTCTGCACAGGTGTACTCTTCACTGGGTAAAAACTGGCTGAATGGCCGTGCCCAGAGGGTGATGTTGAATGGAGTTAAATCCAGTTGGTGTCCAGTCACAAGTGGTGTCCCCCAGGGCTTGGTGCTGGAGCCAGTTCTCTCTAATATCTGTATCAATGATCTGGATGAGGGGATCGAATGCACCCTCAGTAAGTTCGCAGATGACACTAAGCTAGGTCGGCGTGTTGATCTGCTTGAGGGTAGGATGGTTCTACAGAGGGATCTGGACAGGCTGGATTGATGGGCCGAGGCCAATGGTATGAGGTTCAACAAAGCCAAGTGCCGGGTCCTGCACTTGGGTCACAACAACCCCATGCAGGCTTGGGGCAGAGTGGCTGGAAAGCTGCCTGGTGGAAAAGGACCTGGGGGTGTTGGTGGACAGCCAGCTGAATATGAGCCGGCAGTGTGTCCAGGTGGCCCAGAAGGCCAACGGCATCCTAGCCTGGATCAGGAATAGTGCGATGAGCAGGCCTGGGGAAGTGATCGTCCCCCTGTACTCGGCACTCATGAGGCCCCACCTCAAATACTGTGTTCAGTTTTGGGCCCCTCACTACAAGAAGGACAGTGAGGTGTTGGAGTGTGTCCAAAGAAGGGCTACAAATCTGGTGAGGGGTCTGGAGGACAAGTCTTATGAGGAATGACTGAGGAAACTGGGGTTGTTTAGCCTGGAGAAGAGCAGGCTGAGGGGAGATCTTATCCCCCTCTACAGCTACCTGAAAGGAGGTTGTAGAGAGGTGGAGGCTGACCTCTTCTCCCTGGTGAAAAGTGATAGGACGAGAGGAAATAGATTCAGGTTATGTCAGGGGAGGTTTAGATTGGATATTACGAAACATTTTTTTCGCTGAAAGGGTTATTAAACATTGGAATAGGCTGCCCAGAGAGGTGGTGGATTCGCCATCCCTGGAGGTGTTTAAAAAAAGGGTAGATGTGGTACTTGGGAACATGGTTTAGAAGAGGTTTTATCAGGGTAGGTTAATGGTTGGACTTGATGATCTTAAAGGTCCCTTCCAACCTCAGCAATTCTATGATTCTAGGACACGTGATTCACATGCTTTTGAGGGTTAAATTTGAAGCACTTACATGTCAAAGAACATTCTGGTCTTCTTTTTTATTGATAGTCACCAAAATGAAGAAGCTCAGCTATAGCCTGCATAGCACATGAACCCCATAGATGTAGGGGAGCAAGACATTGCTTAATAACAGTTCTCTTAAGAGTGCAGTTCTTGATATTTGACATTGCTGTTTAGTTTAGCTATTTCCTATGTATCAACTCCAAGCAACAGCAGAATTATTGTATGCATTTATACATAAATTAATATATGAAGTATTACTAGTCAGTAATATTAAGCATCAATATTAATAATTAATTTGCTATTAAAACGATTTAGTGTGTACATATAAAAGTACATTGATTTCATAGTAAAAATCTTTCTGTAGTTACTTAGATAAGACTCTCATGCATTTCTATTATTCTATTGACATAGGCAATAACATATTTTGTGAAAGTCCTTGTCTTTTGCAAAAAACTACCTTAAAACAAAAGATTAAAGCATCTAACTTCTCATCCATTCCAGATAAATTTGTATATTCAATTCTTTTTGTCAATCTCAATCTTGCTTCAGTCACTTAGAGGCTGTCTTTTGTTAGAACTAAATAATTATTTTCTAGGCTTGTCTTGCAATGGTATATGTATGTTTCTGACTACATCTTGGTTATGCTGGACAGATCTAAAGATGTATTGTATCTATCTTTTTAACTATTAGAACATGAAGTATAGACAAATCAAAGAGGCAGGTGAAGTGAAATTCAGTAATGTGTTTCTATATTATGTCAACCGTCTCAATGGAAAAACTAAACATTTTTTTATCAACAAAAGTAAGTGTTGACTGGCTTTACCCCTCTTGCACTTACAGGGCTTGTAATGTTAAGATTAAGCCTCTGATTCTGCAAAACCCCTGTGTGAATTAAGTAATATTGGTCATCAAATCAGAACTGCAAAGTCCACTCTACATTCTGAGCATCAGAGCTATTTATTTCTTTCAAAACAGCCCCCTCAGTACAGACTGGCTGAAATCCATAGGGCAGCACACATTATGGATGGCTTAAATTAGCCTGCAAAGGTTTTATTACATAAATGATGCCTGGGTTAAATGGAAGTCCTATTGACTTAGGTTTATGATAGTGGAAGTTAAAGCCTGTCTACATTTCTTCCCAAAATGCACAAAGCAAGCTAAGTTTTTAAAATAACTAATATACAATTTTCAATGCATTTTTATAGAACTTGATTTCCTATTTCTTTAAAAAGAGAACATTTTAATATAATTTACAAGTTCTAGAACATATTGATTGATGAAAGTTGCATTTTTATAGAGGAAGAAACAATTCTAGCTGTGCAGAAGCATTGATACTGGCATTATAATCTCCTGAGAATCCCTGGTATAAGGGACAAATTTTCTCAATATGCCACTCAGAAGAGACATCAATCCTTTCACTCTTTTGATGGTTTTAAATGTCTTCTAGTTTTTGCTGCCTTTTGTATCACCAAATACATATCATTACCTGTAGGCCCTATCATTCATTTCCACCTTTTTTCCACATTCGATTATTTCATCTCATGTGCTTATTTGCTGTTTTTTTCATTTCTAGTAAATCTCATCTGTCTTGACTTTGCACATGATATGGCAAGTGCCAGCAATTGTAGTGATTTCTTCATCTCTTCTTCCCTCTGCCTTTGACCTTCTTTACTGATGTTGGTAGGATGCACATATGTATTTTTAAAATAATTCTTTAAAAAAATATTTTTTATATATTCTTAGAGAAAATGTTATAGTCTCAAATATTTATGTTCTTTAAAAATTCTATTTTCATTCCTTCATAGAAAAGAACCACAAAGTCAAAGCCTTCTATCAGACCTAATAAGTTCACTGTAACACTACGTTTCAGATGTTATATATGTAAATATTAGTTAGTGCAAGCTGTAAAAGTATTACTCTTTAACATAAGACAGTGGCCTTGAGCAATTGCTGTTCATGGGAAAGTAATTTGAGTCATAGGGGTTTTTTGTGGGTTTTTTGGTTTGGGGTTTTTTTTCTCATTAAAAAAACCTATTTCTTTTTACAAAGCTGATGAAAACTGAAATGTGAGCAATTTTATGTGATATGTTAAATCTTTTTTAAAGACTGATGACCAGATGTGCAAATAGTCATGGATGGCTAAAGAAAGCAGGAACAGAACCAACAAATGAGTGCCTGTCAGATCAGCTATGTGGAAATTAAAATGCCATCACCCTATGCAATACCAATTGCATTTTATTATTTTGATCAAGCCATCTCGACACCATCAGATTTAAGGCGAAATTACTGTACCTTCAATTAAATTGAATCTTCCTATACGCCTACTGAAAAGATTGCTCCTTTTTGATTCTCTTTCTGTGCTTCTGGCCTTCTGTATATATCCTGACCCTTTAATAGGGTCATTGAAAAAAATAATTAATAGATGTCCATGAATTCGGCTTTCAAGACAGCCAGTTACTAATTTCATTAGGTTCTTTAGCAAAGGCTGCACATAACTTTGCCTTCTTTTTTTACTTACTCTTGCCATGATATATGCTACATATTTCGTGACAGCTTGTGTTAGTTCGGTGTAATGGGGCCCATATCAGGATTACTCAGGTAACTCAGCCTTAGATTGAATGGGATGTTCAGTCAAAAGTCTTCAAGGCTAAACACTAACTCAGAGCATTGCTCAGCTGACAGGATGCAGTCATTTGAGCTTGTCACTGTCAACGCACTTTGCATCTTAGCAGAGCTAAAAAAGAGGGCTTAGCCAAAAGGCAGAGAATTAGGGATGGCTTAAAAAAATTAATCATTTTTTATCTCTAGATTTGAAAAATAGACTTTCCCTAATGCGGCTCCAAGACAAACAGCTAATTTCTTGCTTGTGCCTTCATTTTACCTTTATCTCTTTTCCTGTTCTCCTTGTCTTTGTTTAACAAAAACCCCAAACAAATCAATGCATTGATTTTCTGCAAAAGACTCAGTTTCTACCTGATGCTTCAGATGCTTTTGAACTGAGAACTGTAGCACTTGATTTATTTTTTTTCTTTAGTTTTTCATGTAAATAAACCATAGCATTCTCTGGTGGTCTTAACTGTAAGGGAAAGTAAGCATATCCTTATGTTACAATGACAGCAGCCAGCAACCTCAGCACTCGTGGGTGCGTCCCATCAGATCACGTGGACTTGTGTCTGTCCAGTTTGTTTAAATACTCCCTAACTTGATAACTCAAATGACGGTTAAGTCTTTCTTGCTCTAGACTTTCCCACTGCTCTCAGGGTCCTGGTGTTCCTGAAGGGTAGTCTTACCAGTAAAATCTGAGGCAAGATGCATTGAGTACTTTGTTCTTTTCTGTGTTCCCTGACTTGCCCCATGCAGCCCTGGGTCCTATTTTTCCTAGTCAGCTGTTGGTGATACATTAGTAGAAGCCCTTCTTGTTGCCCTTCATGCCCCTTGCCAGATTCAACTATAGATGGAATTTGGCTCAGACAGTGTCTCTGTATTCCTCCTGGGTGACCTTTCCCTGCTTCCACCTTTTGCACACTACCTTTTTGTATCTGATTTTAGTCAGGAGCTCCTTGTACTATGTCCTTGTTTTATCAGAAGCTCCATGCAAGTTGCTGGCTACTTGTGCTTGGATTCCTGCATGTCAGGATGAACTATTCTTTAACTTGAAGCCCAGGGTTGTGATCCTGCAATTTGTCTTGTTCCCTCCTCTCATGATCAAATCCACCATCATGGCAGCCAAGGCAGTCCCTGACCTTGAAACCCATAAGAAGACTGTGGAGCTTTCAAAGATCTGACAGGCTCAGGCTAGTCCTCCTGTGGAAGAGAGACTTAAATGCTGGTACAAATGGCCCATAGATAAGAAAAGGCCTAAGGTGTTTTGCAATTATTGTAAAATCATGTTTTTACTTCTTTATCAGTCTTGAGACGCTATCACTTTTGTAATACACTAAGTAGATATAATCTTCAAGAAGATTAAGATCTTTCTTGCAGGCTTCTGGCTGCATTATTAAACTGACAGCTAATTTTCATTTATATGCTTGCTATAAGATGTGCTTATATTTTAATTTTCATTGTGTTGATATTGTTAATAAAAGCTACATTCTCACTTGTTTGTGTTTATTTGACCAGAGTTCAGAGTTTAGCTTTAAGACTTTTTATGATTGCGTTAAGAATGCAATGCCCTACAAGATACAATGCCCAATTCTATTACAAAATCATCGTGCCAAATCCAATTAGCAAAGATTTTTTGATGAATTAACCTTGTCATGGCGGAATATACACTGCACCTGCTGTTCTGCTTTAGCGCCAGACTTTGGCCCTCCTACAGTTAAGTCCTAGGTTGTTTTGCTGATCTCTTTCAGCTCACTTTTTCCTCCTTGTGTTCAGACGTCACTACTTCCAGATGTCCAAGATTTTTCTGTCTCATTTATATGTATGATTTGCCTCTTCAGTTTGTTCTTTCATCATTCTCAGTACTCTCTTGCTGCAGAACTCTGCAGCAGATGTTTGATTTTTCCCGTGTACCTTGTGTTACCTCCAAGGAGCCTTGCAAATGTTGCTGATCCAGACAGGAGAGCAGAGATCTTTCTCAGCTGATCATTGGAGCCTGTGAATGACCATTATTTAACAATCCAACTGGGGAAAGAGCATTAACAATTTTCATTTTCATGCTTAAGGGATCTGATTCCCAGGGTAGCATAAATTCCCATTCTGGGGAACTGAAAAGCAATGCTCTGATATGTTAGTGATTCACATATTCCCTCCACTTCTGGCAGTTACCTGTGAAGAAAAAGCACAGAAGGAAAGAGTTTGTCTTTGCTGTATCTCCCTCGCTGCCTGGAGGGACACAGTGTGACAGGATGAGGAATACAGACTGTCAAGCAGTGCCAGGGTAAATTTAAGAAGTCCGTAATAGGCTTTAGGCAGTCTAGAGATCTGAATAGCAGATCTGGCATAACTTGTCATGGCTGACCCTACTCTGCTAATCTCACCAAATATTTGGTTGTGACATTGTTTCCTGCCTTTGGGTACAAAGAGCCTGCAACACCTCCTATCCTCCTCAGTCACCGTTGTCCTTACCCAGAATCCTGGCCTACAACATAAAAGGCTGCCTCTTTTGGGGCCATTCCTGGGTGATCTGCTTTTGATGCAAGAGGAGTCACAGCTCTCCTGCTCCACCACCAGCACTAGTGGCATCTGCCTGGAGAACAGAGGCAGGTATAAGAAGTATCCTTTTCCCTCTTGCTGTGGGAGCGAAGAGGAGAAAACTTGGATTCAGGTCTGGGATCAGATGCTTCATCATACTGGGCAGCAAACAGAAGTTTGAAGTGTGGACCATCTGTCATCTCTTTAGCTGACAGCCTGCCATGAAGACAAATCAAAGCATCAGTAGCTGGAGAGTAGGTTTGCATGGCCAGCATCCGTGTCAGATGGACTGCTCTCTTTGAAGTACAAGGAACATGACTGCAGCTAACACAGCAGGGCCTGACAAAGATCAGCTCTGGCAAAACATTCATCTGGTGTTCAGAACTCCCAGCTCCTCCTCCTACTTCCAATATAGCAGTCCCTCCATCTCCAGCCATCCATACTAGTTGTCTCAGACCAACCTGAGTAGAGTGCAATGGGCCCCTGACATGCAAAGGGGGTATATGTACAGGATTCACACCTGACCCTTAGGTTTGGTGGCACCTCCTGTCTACCTAGGAAAGGAAAAAGGAAACACGGCCTTAGAGGGCAGAGAGGAGAAACAATTCAGTAATGACCAGGATCAAAAAATCTTTGGGTTTCTGGGCTTCTTTTGGAGCATGGCATAATGTTCAGACTCTACCAGGATGAGATGTACTTCTCCTGCAGGAGGAACTCTGGTGTTGGTGCCCTAGGAAGTGCAGCCTGTGGTGATCACAGCAACCTTTGCTGGCTCGCTCCTGGGTCTGGCCAGACAGCAGCATTGCACAAGCACGCCCACAGCAAATGGGTACAACCTTCCCCCATTTCAAAGACACCCTCTGTTCCTGCACCTGAGTTATAAGCATTTATTTCCTGCTCCCAAGACATCTGTCTGACAGCAGAGCCCTGGATGAGATCCACCAAGTATGCCCCAAAATGGTGGGGGCAGCATAGACTGTGGAGTGTGCTCAGTGATCCCAGACCATCACTGACAAACAGCTGGAAGACAGAGCTGCTCAAGAACCAAGGTGGACACCATATGGTGAAGTGGAAGAAGACCCATTCCTAGAGTTGAGGGAGACAGAAAAGATTGAGGAACTTGCAGTGGCGTCGTGGCTAACCCTGGATGTGGGCAAGGAGCTATTTTTATGAATGCTGCTTCACACAAGTGGCACTATGTAAATCCAGCAGCATTTGTTGCTTTCCAGAGAACCTCTTTGAGGTCAGAATGAGAGATACCCCATCTTCTTCCAGGGCAGGGAAGTAGAATCATTTGGGTGCTGTGTCTACCAAGCTTGATCTTGTTTGGGAGATGCACGTAATGTTCCCTAATAGCACTGTGCATGCACTAGGAAGAGGATGTGGGACCCTTTTGTATGACATAACTGGTTGCTATGCAGCTGTATGCCTCTGCAGCTATTGCTTTTACTGCTGCAGTTGCTATAGGAGACTATCAGATGAAGTGATGAAAGATTTTTCCCCTCACTCACCATGGCATATTGCCCGGCTTTGTGTATACTGCATACCAAGCATCTGATCCTAGCAAAAATCTATCCCTGCTTTCTTCCTTCTCCCCCGCTGGAAACCATGGAAACCAAGCTGACTTGATTATGCCATGGACAAAGAATAGAGGGGTGGCCCAGAGACGAGGCCCTTGTCAGCTCCATTGAGCTACCCTGTTCTTTGCCAGGAATGCTCTCACAACACAGCCTATAGGAAAGAGTTAGGGCTTTATTTAATCACAGCTGCAACTTGATTATACTAGTATACTAATTTAAGATACCATTTAAGAATATTCTCTGATATGTTACTTGCTTCTGTATACTCATTATCATCCCACCAGGCATCCCCAGCCACCAAGGAGTAATATATGGATTAAGACCACTCAGATCCATTGCACTCCTTGAAGTTTTCAAGGCAATTTTTTTTTTAAATATCCAGATGTTGGGCTGAGCCACATATACATCTCCCGGTTGGTCCATTAGTTGGCCAGGAGGTTGCCAGGCTGGTACTTTCTAACTCATGGAACGATTTGTTGAGCTGAAACATTTTCAGGGTTGCAGACAGGTGCACACAATTGGTTTTCCTGGATGAAATGAGGGCCCTTCATCTGCCTGATCAAGAATAAACCATTATTGAGGCCTTGCACGCAATTATTGGAATTCAAGTGGATAGTGCAACTCCCTTCCTTACATGCACTCTGTGTGAGAGGTCTCTGAGTGGTCACAGCCCGTTGTGGCATCCTCAGTCTCTTTTTCCCCTTCCAGCACATCAGGCCAAGAAGAGGCCTAGCTGAAAAATGTGACCCCAAAAAGGAGCCACTGGATCCCAGCCTGGGTTGCCAATGATCAAAGGCTCTGTATTATCATCCAATCTGAGTATCTGTCATAGTTTATTAAAGGATTGGGGATCCAGGATGAGCTACACCAGAACATGGGCCTCAATCTTGATCCTGTGTATGCCACATCTTCAATATTTATAATTTTACATGGTTGCCTATCCATGTACAGCTTACCTTTCTCATCAAGCAAGAGATATAACAGCTGGTACCCAAATCTTTCTCCAAACCCTCATTCCTACGGGAGGTGTTCACAAAGACACGCAGTGGTTGCCATCTCTGTGGTGCTCACAGCCTTTTGCTGTCCTTTGACTATAATGAGAACTAAGGAGCTCTCCTCTCTTGAGTTGACATTCCAGGAAGGAAGCAAAAGAGGTGTTTCTCTACTGCAGTGCTAGGGCTGTGTTTGATGTGGCCCTAGGTGAGGTATAAACATGGAAGAGAGGATGCAGTGTCCAGGTCAGCTGGGATAGGGCTGAAAGACTGCCAGAGTGAAGGTGACAGAGTGGTATGACATTGTCCATACTGCATAGTAGGATTGTTCCCATATCCAGACCATGCCCAGGCATAGCTATGAGTGGGCCAGTTGGAGCAGCTAAACATCTGCCACAAGGGCTTATTAAATGTTAACCAGCCTGGAGAATCCTGTATCGCTATTAGATTATGTGCTTGGCACTGTTTAATTCATGTTATGTCAATATACATAACCCTAGAGTCCACACAGTATGTTAACGCTCTGGCCAGAAGATTACAAAAGAGGCAGTACAGTGGTTCTACTGAGCAAACAAATTTTCATGCAGAGACAGAATGAAAATGCTGTGCAATTATCCTACATAACACAAATAGTGTGACTTCATAAGTAGTATAAAAATGTTTGCACCGTTGAAGGAAAACCACAGAGCAGCAGTGTCCTGTTCTTGGTCACAGTAATCCTAGTTGCAAGAAACAATTATTTTTTGGAAAAGGAGGCAGATAAGGACACGTCAAAGAGCACCAATGGCTAGCTGCTCCCTTAAGGACAGAGAGCCAAGAATCAAGGGCAACAGCACAGCTGACAGGGCAAGGGTCTCACCAGCCAGAGCCCAGTCCCACAGTACCTAAGCAAGGCAAGCAGAGCAGGTCCAGTGACAGTGGCCGGGTTCAACCAAGGGTCCAGACCCTCAGGTAAGTTCATGGTGATGAGGCAGGTCCCAGGTCAAGCCAGAAGGTTAGGTGGCAGGACAGGGTCTGGATCAGTGGGGGCTAGGGCTGAACTGGAGACCAACCCTCCAATGCCTTAGCTCAGGCAGGGACTGAACATCAAGGGCTGAGCTTAAACAGAGCTCCTGGGTCTTGGGGCAGGGTCATTAGGTGGAGGTCCCAGGTAGCACTGGCTCAGGACCATTGAGGCTTATTAGCACCCCAAGAACTGAGACATGGCAGACTGTGCCTAGACAGCAAGTACACAAGCAGAGAGCAGGTAGAAACCCCACAGCCTGCACAAAGACAGAGTCATCCACAGTCAAAAGGATTTCAAAAAGAGGACAAAGATTTACAGAAGAAACAGCAACAAGATTTCCCTATGGAAATTGGTCAAAATATAGTATGAGAAAGGAATATTACATTGAACCCTGACAAGTGAATTAAATGTGCCTGGTATCATTCCCAGGCACTGAGGCCAACTGGTGTGGGATGCCCTGCATTTATGCTAGTGAGCTGCCTTGGCTTTTAAGTATCAAACCACATCCAGCTCAAGAAATTCCCCACGCAGGATATAGAAGGCAGGACAGTAATCTGGGCATTTTTTGAGTTTTGGCTATCTAGCAGCGGGGGAGCTATTTTTTCCTATCCCAAAGGTTTCAAGTGTCAAGAAAGTAGTTGGTAGGCAGGACACTGGCCAGTATGGATCTCCTGTCCACCAGAGTGACTTACCATTCTGCATTTCAGAAGTGGGACACATTGAGCTGGGGAGCAGTCAGAGCTCTCTCTCACTCAGCCTGAACTCTTGCAAAAGCCTCCGCAGCATGCGCGCTAACACATCCTGAGCTATCATGGGCTGACAGCAGAGTTCATTCTGGGACACTCTCAGCCTCAGTTTTGCTAGTCTCTGACTTTGGGCTGTGGAGTGCTAGCCAGCCAGGCTGTGATTGCTTTCCTGCCAAGGAGAGGCCTCCAAACCTGAGAACAGATCACAGAAAACACAGAATAATTTTTCACTTTTCCGAGGCCACTTAGGATTTTCCATATGTACGTCATCCCCTTCTGTTATCTACTTTTTTCAGGCTGAAAATTTTCACATAATTTCTACTCAGTAGAAGCCAATATACTCTGATCACTCTTGTTTCTTCCTCTGTGTCTTTAAGTTATGACTCATCTTTTTAAGACTGTGCAGTCAAAATGGTATAGAGTATTCAGGGATGGACTGTGGATTTGCACAGTAAAACGATGTCTTTGGATTTGTTCTCTAATTCCTAATTTACCTGGTTTTGGTCTTCCTTGAGCACTAGTGTTCCCCAAGAACGATTGTCAATAGCTCCAAGATTCGTTTCAGGAGTAGTAATAGCTCATCATTATAGCTGGGCAGTCAGGTTTGTCTCCTGCTGCCTTTCCTGAAGCTTTGCGACTAGTAACGTTGAACTTCTGCTGCTGTTTTATCACTCAGTCATCTCATATTCTAAGATCTTTTTCAAATCTTTGTGATCAGCTTTAGTTTTGTTTACTTTGAATAATTTTTACTTCTTATTATCAAACAACTATTCTAGATAATTTATGAATATATTGAGCATGCATCCCAGGGTATATTCCTGTTAATACAGGAAATCTGTTGTGAGAACTAGCCATTTAGCCTCATCCTTTCCCTTCTCTCTTTTCCTGAGCAATTTTTCTTTTTTTTTTTTGATGAAAGCACTTTGGATGAGACATCTTGATTGGATTTTTTTTTTAAATCCAAGTATACTTATCCACTTCCTTGTTTACTGCCTAAAAGAAAGATCATCAATTTGTGAGGGACGACAACTCTCTACAAAACCTGTGTTGACTTGTGCTTGTTTAATCATTAATCATATCATTAATCTATTCATTCTTTCTTTCATTCCACTTTTGTTCAATTTTCTTTGCATAAAAGACAGACTTCCTGGCTTCTAGCATCCAGAAGCACTTCTCAGAATTTTGCATGACATTTACCACTTTCTATTTCTCTGGTAGCAAAGCAGATTTAAGCAATAGATTACACACTACATTTAGCTATTTGTCAATCTGTTTTGCAATCTGGCCACAACCCACTGATTCTGAAATTTTTCTACTATTTTTCACTTTTATTTTCTAGATTTAGATTAGATATTAGGAAGAAATTTTACACTCTGCGGGTGGTAAAGCACTGGAACAGGTTGCCCAAGGAAGTTGTGGCTGTCCCATCCCTGGAGGTGTTCAAGGCCAGGCTGGATGGGGCTTTGAACAACCCGGTGTAGTGGGAGGTATCCCTGTCCATGGCAGTGGGGTTGGAACTCGATGATCTTCAAGGTCCTTTCCAACCTAAACCATTCTATGATTCTAAGATGTTTTGTCTTTCCACCCCTTTCTAAGGGAAAATGCATTTGGCTTCCTGGTTCTAAAGCCCTTTGTGCTTGTGATAAAGAAACATAAAGAAACATTATGAGGAATGACCATGAAAACTCATGGTTCATAAAAATCTACATGTGTGCAGAACATTCCAGGAAGAGTTTGACCCGCCTCTTCCACTTAGTTTTGTGTTGATCCACATTGTATATAATCCTTCTACCAACTATTATTGTTAACAAAAAGAGCTGAGTTCAATACACAATGAGTGATATTAGTAGTCTGTCCCTTTCCAAGCAGAATTTTTGAAACTTCTAAAGACATATGGCTTTTCTGTCAGAGATTTCTACAAAATTCCAGTTAGTTTTTTAAACTTCATATTGTATTGTATTCTACCCTTTAAATATATAGACATAGGGGTAGAGCAACATATATATAGAGATACATATATAGAGAAAGATATATCTCTAAATACATAGATAACTGATCAGCAAACTGGATTTGCTATAACATTAATAAAGTGTTCCTCCCTGCTTTTTGGTTATGATGTCTGCAATATAAAAAATTGGCCAGTTAAAAAAAGAGTTACAACAAGATCCCTTGATTCTTGAAAAAAACAGAGACATACTGTAAAATTCCATTAATCTAGATCACACAGGTCTAATCAAACTACTGTATATATGGGCTTCTGATTAAAGCTAATGTAAACACAGCAGTTTCAACCATGTGTCTTCCACTACTCATGTTATTAAGAAGAGCAGAATTTTTACAAATTTACTACTTCCTGGGACACAAGAGCAGCCTACTTGGGGATTTTTTGAGACATCTAGGTAAGCCTAGTATTATGAAGTGCTCTTTCAAAGTTGGTACGGAGAACCTTACAGGGAACTTGTCACTATCTCCATCATACCATTGCAAATGTCTCTTTTGAACACAGAATGTGCATACTTGAAAAGTGTTTTAGTCTGTGGTATTACAGTCATTCTTTGGAAAGTTTGAATTCCTTCACTAAAATCACATTGCTTGATCATATTGTCATTCTGATCACTTTGAGTTTGGTTTGCCTTTTAGGTGGACAACAGCATACAAGATTCTATAAAACACTCAGTGCAAAAAATGCTTAATTGCTATTGAATTTCAGCAGTTTTTCTAGGAAAACTATACAGCCTGTTTTTTTCCTGGTCATAGACTCATAGTAGGATTTGGGTTTGAAGGGACATTTAATTTAATATAATTTTTAGTATTAAAACACTAATTTTAGTATTCTAGCCTGTGACTAGAATTATAAATGCCCCATACTTAACAGGTTGAGACAGTTAAGATAAGTGACCTTTAGTGCCAAAAGGAATACAGCAACTGGTAATCCACAGGAAAGAATCCAAGATGTGTCCATCTTTTCAAATTCAGTCAGGAATGCAGTTTTAAAATATTTGCATGTAAATGCCAAGAAACTGGACATGGAGCTGGAAAGGCAAAGTGAGATGGAGTTTGAAGGTAAGAGGATTGTATGGGAAGGGTAAGTGGGAGAGGGAGAGGAATTGGGTTGGGAGTAGTGTAGTAAGTAATGGCTGACTTGATGAAAAGATGTAATTGAAGGGTGGAGGATTGTGGACTGGAGGTGCTTTCAGATAAGAAGACTTGAGGAGCATGACTTCTGGTTAAGGAGTTTGTGGACACTCAGAAACAGGAAAGTTAAAGGACTGTAAGCCTGGACAGACAAAATGAGAAATGAAGGATCCCAAGTAGGAGTATTAGGAACATCCCTGCACCCTAACTGAGGCACTGAGAGGATTTTGGGTGTAGTCCATCTTTCCCTGCCCTGTGTTCAGCATATCTGACATAAGACTGCTTTCTCATTTGGCTCACTCTATTTCAATTCTGCATAGTTAGCATGGAATGACATCACCACATGAACTTGTTTCAACATCAGTCTTAACTCTAAAAAGGTAAAAAAGGTTGGAGAAATTGCTCAAAGATAGATAACGACTTTTAAAAATATTCTGCTGCTTTTGTTTATGAATCATGAAAAAGTCTTGTGAACATTCCTTTTAATCCCAGATTATTCAAAAGAGAGATATCAAAGTCATATTTTATTCCCAGATATTCAGGTCAATGCTATAGCAGAAAAATACTGCTTTGAGTTCCTTGTAGACTTTCTGCTTTTGGCTAACACTGTGAATTCTTCACTGTAAAACTTACTAGTTTTTTTTTTTTTCTTTTCTGATTTTGTGCAAATCTTTTCTTCACGTTGTACCAAGGGAGGTTTAGACTGGATATTAGGAAAAATTTCTTCACAAAAAGGGTTGTCAAGCACTGGAGAAGGCTGTCCAGGGAAGTGGCTGAGTCACCACCCCAGAGGTATTTAAAAGACGTGTAGACATGGTGCTTAGGGACATGGTTTAGTGGTAACTTGGCAGTGTTAGGTTTACGGTTGAACTCAATGATCTTAAAGATCTTTTAGAACCCAAATGATTCTCTGATTCTATGATTCATTCCTCAGTTTTCCTAATTTGTAGACAGGAGTTCTACATCAGAAGGTCTACATTCATCTCAGGTGGTGGCCTACGTCACTGTTCCTTACAAGTCATTCAGATACTGCAGCAGAGGACTCCAGAGAGAAATTTATAAAATAAGTTAGGGTGCAAGTTTGATTGGCATATGATCTTCAAGGGAACTTACCATCTTATCATATTCACATTTTTGTTGAGAAAGGGGTATTATGAGAATAGATTGTTTCCGTCATAAACAGGTGGTGTTGGTAGAATTTTGTCTGTATTTGAACTGTGCTAAGACAATTTCAGGCAATTTCCCCTTTCTTTTTAATTAAATTCTTAGGTGTCCCATGATACATATCATCAAGTCTGTCTGTTCTTATTGGTGTGCTGAAAATCTAGGAGTAAATGGTAACTAGAAAATAGGGTAGAGATGAGTAATCCTTGAGCCTAAGCCGTAAACAGACTCTAGCTACCCAGGTGGAACTCCCATAATAAGGGTTCATTTTAAGTGTAGGAGCTAATGAGCTATGAAAGTTCCTGGGTCCAGAATTACTGGCATGCTAGATGTGCACCACCCCACAATGGAGTAGTGGGAGCTGTTTTCCCAGCTGAAGTGTTTCAGCTTTGCAAAAATGTGAGTGGAGAACACGTAGGCCTAAGAACTGAGTTGCATTACAGGTGGGTTTATAAATAAGCCGCTGGCTTAGATGGAAAGGTCACAGTAACCTCGTTTACTAAAGAAAAAGAAGATATTTTATATTTTTATTACTTTTGAATATATGGGGTTGTTCTTTTTGTCTAGCAATGACATGCAGGTTAAGTTATAATAATGATGTAACCATGGTAATAAAATAATAAGTGCTAATGTGGGCTTAATGAAAATGATTTGGTTAACTAATTTTACAGAATGTATTAACTAAGGGCTCAAGTAAAACCAGGGGTGTAGCTCTTTCTGTCTCTTCCTAATATACTGTCTCCAGAAAACAAACTCCTCCGCTTCCACTACGGTAAATCAAGATGAAGGAGGCAGGCTACTGCTTTGATAATAGCAATAGAAGTTTGTTGTAGTTTAAGTCAGGAGGGTACTTCTCAAGCAAGCGTCCTGGTCATTCCCATTTCCCTGCAGGACACATCATCGAGTGGTGTCACAGTATGAAGACTAGATTCCTTTGGGACAAAGCTAAACTAAAAGGTGTGTTTCAGCAGTGCACTTAATGTGCTCCAACTCCATATGACTATTCAATCCATGAGACCAGGCCAAGGCTTGATCAAAATAAAGCTCCCTGAAACATATCTAGTCTGGACACTAGTTTCTCAGCACAAGGTGTTTCACTCTACACATCTATACTATTCTTTAATGCAGGCGTTGTCAAAAGATGTTAGCTCTGTTTCTTGGTATCTACTGAAGTAAGGCTTTGACTTTCTAGAATAATTTTAATGTTAGATCAGAAATTGAACCTACCAAGAATTGCAAGTGTGAGCCAATCCTACCCATTTATAGTAAAGTCTGATGGTTGACATAACCACAGGGGTCTTTAATATCATCTCGACTGTTTTAAACTCTCTAATCCAAGAGATTTCTTTCCTATATATCTTTGAGATCTGTTGTTGGTTTCTTATACCTCTCAGCCTCATGCAGATTTCCCCAAGTAGATTGTGCAGTGAAAAGTTATCCATGCCCGGTAGAAGGCAGTACAATGCAGGAGGTGCAGTATTGTAGTTTACCTTTTGGCACCACTTATACAGAAGGTTAGAATGGGAAAAAAGGCCTTGCAGAGAGAAGAGAAAGTGTTTAGTGCAGAAAACAAACAAACAAAATTCAGGGCGTGTTCGCTTCAGTGTAATTTGAGCACAGATACCTTATAGTCATGAGATAAAACAATTCCATCATTCATGGGAATGGGATCATCAGGGTATCCCCAACCTTGACGTATGAATGTTACATCAAATTGATACTGGTATCTTTTAAGTTATACATCCTGAAGAAGCTCAAAATAAAGAAAAAAAAAAAAAAAAAAGAGCCAAAGCACTGAAGGAAAAGACAACAGTAGAAATAGTGCTTTCATTAGAAGCATGGCTGTAGGAGTTTGTAGAACATTGAGCTGGGTGTTCAACATTTGATTTGGAATGTGGACAACGCCTACAGCTGCTATGTAATCTGATGAATCACTGCTACATATAAGCACTGAGTCCTTCCTAACCGAGACTGATTGCAGAATTTTGAATCCACAATTAAATTATAACTTAAAATCATATCAGACAATGCAAAGGAAAGCTTTTGCTCTTTTTAATCTTCAGCTATTAAAATTTTATGTGGCCATTCACATGGAATATAGTGATATGACTTAAAAACTGGTACAAATTCATTATTTGTTCCTGATCTTAGAAGTCATTTAAGCCATAGCATTTCCTCCCTTATGACTACAAATAGTCTTTATTGATCCTGTTACCATAAAACAGTTACCTCTTTATGCTGTAATGTGAGATTTTTCAGATGAAGTGCTCAAATCTGTAAGTAATTCACACTATCACCTTCCTCATGTCCTCAAGAGAAACACAGGCAAAGAGGTAGGGCAAATAACACTGATTAATATTAAAGTTAATAATGTAATTTTTTACATGGTATATGCCCATCTATCATCTTCTTTTAATCTGTTGCCTCATTTTTAATTTACCAATTCCTCTATCCACAATCCATTTGTCATCACTTCTTTCTCCTTACTGTTTAGTACCAGACTTCCCAACAGGTTATTCACGTGGAGCAGGAGCCCAGGTAGGACAGGGGCTTGCACTGGCCTGTTGTGTCATTCTTTGCCCTTCCAGGTCACTTCTTAATTCTTCTACCTACTTTAAACCAGTATGGGAACAAAGATTGTACTCACATCCTTGAGAAAGCATGTGTTGTTAACTCTGAAGACAAACAAACATCAGGGAGTTTTTCTTGTTCCATTGTATGTCAGAAGCCTTATACAACAGGAGAGAAGAAGCAGAAAAAGAAGTCTCATGAGGAACTGCAGAAATTACTGATATTTCAGGATCTGAAAACTAAAGAACTAGGTAAAGTGGGTAATAACAGGCTGAATACTACACTGATAAATGCAGGTTGCATATACTAGTAACCACAAAGCACTAAAAAACCCTATATATTTTAAATGGAAGCACATAAATGCAGGGCTGAAAGGAGAACAAATCTCTTTTCAAAAGACAAAACAATCTTCTACCTCCTCTCATTAGGACAGCAATGCACTAATAGCAGAGTGAAATAGATTCAAGTTTCCAATACGAAACAGTTCATCATTATGACACAGAATGAGAAAAATTAGAGATAATTCAAGGATGAGCAAGAGAAAGCATTAAAAATCTAAAGGGGCAACAGAAAAGTTTGAAGTTAAATACATCTTAGCTCAGTGATGCCTGAGCATAACAGCACTCTACAAACTTAGGAACTGATGGACTGGGGGATTGAAATGGGGATCACAGAATATTGGGAAACAACTCCCCCATTACATCTTTTATATGAGAAAGACGGTCCCCCTAAAGAAAGTTTATAGAAAAAGTGAAGAGCGAAAATGTGATCCACCATTGTTTTAAAGTCTTGTGAGGCCACAAGACAGAAAGTTGAGAGTAATGTCCTTTAGGTTATACTTTTAGGTCATACCTTTAATGTCATACTGGTCTGGACTGCAGAGATGAGTCATGATCTAAGACTGGCCCCTGAAGAAAATGAAGAGATGGGGCTGCACATTTCTGCCCCAGAATCCTCACCCATGGAAACCCACCAAGCTCTGTACACTCTCCAGCCCTGTTCTATCTTCACGCACAGTTGGCCTTAAAGACCATATACAGAGGTTGTGAATGATCAGGCTAAAGTAAATTGTATATAATCTACCCTAGAAAGTTGTCCTGGCCTCCTTCATCCACTCAGGCAGAAACTGAGACAAGATTATCAGAGTTTGGGATGACTATACGATGCTGAAATAACAAAGCTTTATCAAGGGTCTCAGAAAATATATTTACAAAAATAAATATTCATGTTCGTCTACCTGACAGGGGCTAATCAAATTTAGCACAAAGACCCAGTTTTCAGAGGAATAATGCACCAAGACTACAGCACAGGGCAGACTACAGCAGAAGACCTGCACTCTGACAGCACAAGGATAGCAGCACAGTTACAGCACACGGGTTGTTTCTTTTGTCATCCTGATATTCCAACAGGAAGACGGACTGCAGCCACAAGACATCCAAAATGAGGAAAGGATAGAAAATAGGCAGCCACTTTCTCTAAGATTTACAGAACATGAAACAGGCAATATTAGGAGGTGAAAGATAATGCCTAGGAGTCAAATAAATATTGATTCCCAAAAGATGTGAAAGATCTACCTATAAATCCTTCATTATCATCAGTTAAAATGAAGCCAGAAGATGCAGTAAGGACTTAAGTCACATGTCGTGTTCCTTGTCACATAGAAGTGATCATGGCCAGACACCTTAAACACATTTTTGTGCTTGCATGTTGGTGTGAGAGTGTTACGGAATTGAGTCAATACATAGAAATCTAAATAAAACCAAAATTACCTTCCTCTTCCATATGAACTTATCTTGAAATTCATTGCATTAATTCCTACATGACAAATGGGATAGGAGAACCCCACTGTACCTGCAGGGAAAAAAAAAAAAAAAAAAAAAAAGGGAAATTAAATCCACCTCCAGAAATCCACAAGACATTTTGATGCTGGCCTTAAAAAGTTCTTGAAAGAATTTCAGCTGGCCTGAGTATGTCTGCTTTGCCAAAGCTGTAGCTGACAGCTTCTGCACAGTGGGTGTGGAGGGTGTTGGTTAACACATACTGGCTGTTCTCACTGATGGTGTTTTTTCTCAATGGAAGAAATCTTGGGCTGTCTGCATGACATCAAGATTCCTGTGATTCTCAGATTCCATACTTTCCATACTTACCCATGGCTTTTCATCTCCTTCCCATTCGCTAGCAGAGTTTATCAAATCATCTAAAAATAACCGTATTTTCTGCTGTCTGGAAATTAGCAAAAGGATACCCTTCCACAGAAAAAAATGAACAAGAAGTTGCCAAGCAATCCTTTGTACAGAAGTTGCAAACAACTACAATACCACGCAGTACTTTTTAGCATGGCAGCACAACAGAGAGCACCCACATCAAACTCTCCTTTTTTTTTTTTTTTTTGAAGTTCACCATTACACTGCTTTTTAAGTTCCAAAAGTAAAATACAGAACAGGTGTTTCTAATGTATATCCATTTTCTAAAACAGCTGCTGGGGAGAAATCCTTTTCTGTGGTAACCAGCCTTTCTAGTTAGCTATTTAAAGGCTATTTTCCTCGTTTCCCCCCATTTTTTCTTCTGCATGGTTGAGACACTTGGTGCCCCTCTTTTTCTAAGATAATTTTTCCCAGCCACAGTACAGCTGGGGAGAACCAACTCTTTTTATACAGTTAAAACAGATTGCTTTACTCCTTCAGTTTGTAGCATTCAGAATCAACCCTTTGACTCTCATCCAGGCCTCCTGCCCCTCCAATAAGTTGTAAATTTTTTGTCAGGTGAACACAAACATGATGTGCTGGTGACGTCAGGTGCTAGCATAGGGGTGTCTCTTAAAATATGTATCTGAGGAAGGTTCCACTAACCCTCTGATTCAGAAATACCACAGAAGCTGATACAGGTTTGTATAAGGCCAAACAAATATAAGCAGTGGAAAATAGCCTCCTAAAACACACATATTTCTGACAAATGCATAACAGCCTTTCGCACATTTCCAAGGTGCATGCCATTTCACCACTGATTAAATCAGAGGATGAAACCAGTTGTCCTGTGGGGAGAAGAGACAGTAAAAAAAAAAATCAGGACGTCTCACAGCACTGAGATGGTAAAGATTAGTTCTTTGACTAAGTTTACCACATAGATTTAACAACATGTTTGCAATTTGCTCACCAGGGAAAGTTCATCCAGTACTATATGTTGTAACGAGGATAAGTAGAGGACTGTCCCTGTAGTATGTGCTACCCTTCTGTACTTATCCTGTGCCATGTAAAGACACATCTCATTTTTGGTGGAGCTTCTCTTTTCCCCTCTCACCTCAAGCACTGTACCACATAGGAAATCCCAAGCCCTCTTTTTCCTGTCTGAGATGTAATTTTACCGAGTTACCTAAAGAAAGCAAGGATAGCTTTCTCTCCAAAATGACAAGTGGTGCTGACTGTGCTCACACTTCTCCCCCTTTATACCTGGCATGATCTGTTTCCCAAGGCACTAAGCCTCTCCAGTCAGTGTGGCTGTACGTCCCCTCCTGCCGGCTTTCCCCACTGGAGCAGCGCAGATGGACACAGCTGTGAGAGCTGAGACACATTTAGCAAAGTTCTTGGCCCAGCTCCAGCACAACCTTCCTGTCCTATCCCCAACTGGTCCTGTAGTGAACTTCTATCTAACTAAGATACTCAATCTTGTCCTATATCTGGTAATAAAGAAAATAGTATCTTTTTTTTTTTTTTTTATTATTAGGCACTCCACTATGTTTCAAAATAACTGGAGCAAAAATCTTGGAAAAACAGTCAATATATTCAAAGGTGTCCTGTTGATAACTGTGTAACTTCAAAAGAGTAAGAGCCCTCCTTTAATTCCCCTCCCAGAGTCTATGATGAACCTCAAGGTTACTTTTGCAAGGTATCTGTCCACCACTGCATCAATGGGACTGGGTATCTCTTTGATTAATAATATCTGCCTGGAGGAAGAAACACCGCATCTTGTGCCTTAATGACACAAACCTGTATATAGCCATCCAGCTGGCAGGGTTACAAACTGGGAAAGACCTGCACACCATTTTGCTTTCTCAGTGCTATTCCCTCTTTGTGACAGTGGACTGCTCTGCCATCTCTTTCCCACAGATAGTTCAGGTTGACCGTAAAATTTTAGCATCTCACCACCAATGAGCATAAACATTTCTTCTGAAGGGTAAAAATCTTAGTCATGTTCTGATGATTTTTGAATAAAACTTCAGCTTGTCCCTGGACTTCCTTCCATCAAAGTCTTCTGTAAAGGTCAATAAAATGCATATTTTTAAGATTATTATAAAAAAAAAAAAGAAAGGGCAGAGGGAAGATGAAATACTCTTTAGAGCATTTAAACCCGATAGCCTGGTGGAGTTTCTTAAATCTTATACTAAACGAAAATGCAAAGAAACTGTTAATCCACTTCTATCAGACCCTGAGCAATCAGATTTACCTTTTCCTTCTGTTACAGAATAGCCTTTGCGACCTTTGAAAATGTTTCCTGCATCCCCACATTTTGTGCCCATAGGTCTCTTAACGGAGGCTTTTACTCTTAAGTTCTCAAGATTTCTCCAGCTCCAGGCTCATCCCAGACTTGTATTTGGCTACATGTCTTCCTGTCTCAAACATGCATTCAGAACCATTACAAAAGTTATTTTCTTGTGTCTTCCAGGTCTGTAATTTGGAGACTGACACACAAACGATTATTTATGCCAAAGAGCAGAAAATAGCAGTCATTACATTGCTTTCTTTTGCCTTTGTGATTCCTGCCCATGCAAGAGTGGCAGTAGCACACTGAGGTTTAAATTGGCACTCTGCGTAGTACTTAGTGATCCACAGCTGCGTGTGTGTTTAAGTGCTTTTTTGAACAAATATACTACAATTAGGCCAATTCAAATACCACTCACCCAAAGTTGTCTGCACGTATTGCACTCAAATAAACAAAACAGAAACCAGCAAGAGGGCTATGACCACCTGATGTCTAGCCAGAAATGTCTCTCTCTGGCAAGTTATTCACATCCAGAACACCATGGTAACTGTCAACCTGTAGCACAGCAAAACATATCTGAATACATCGGAGTGCTGTGCATTTTGAAAACATCCCAGACCTTTTCTCACTGCTTGGAACCCCCTGAGTAATAACCAGCAAATATTTTTCAAAAACCATCACATCATTTAGCAGTATCTCCTTTTGATCAGACCATCTTATACTTTGGGGTTTGCCCCTGTTAATAATTTTGCATCTGTGCAGTCCCCACTGGACGTGAAGTCAACTGCAGAACAGGTTATTGCCTACATCGTTCACACCTAAAATTATAACTCTGTGTGCCCACAGCCCATGTTCTTTAGCTGCATGCCCGCTGCATCTGCATGTGTTTGCTATAGGAACCAGAAAGAGGAAAAAATGTATTTTGGATATAGGTGATGCAGGGAAATCCTCCCTCCTGGCTTGTGAGGCCAGAGACCCTGGGTATTCCTCCAGCCCCAGGTGGCAGTGCTGGGTTGGGCTGGTTCCCTGTTTGTAGGTGGATCTTGCAGTGAGATTGGGTGCACGTTCTCAATATACACACAGACACCCCCCGCAATCACAGAACCTTTCACATAACTCCCCCTTACCTACCTGTGAAAGCCAGCTGTCCCTCACAGTGCTATCTGTAACTTTTGTCTGCTTCTCACTCTGATGCTTGTCACACATAAATTTCTTACATACTGTTCAGCAGTTTATCATGTTCGGTTCAGATAGTTTCAGCTCAGGCCAGGGCCGTAGCATTTGCATGCATACTTCAGGAGGAATGGTACAGATTACTGAACCAATTTAGAAAGTAGTCATTGACAGATGGATAAACCCAATTCCTTTGTTTGGAATACAAATTATCAACCACATCACACTCCTGCAAACTTTCCCATACATCCTTCCACACTCCCTCAAATAGACTAGCAAGGACTCCTGAAGAAGCTGACACACCCTAATGGATAAAGACCTCAGAAGCCTACTCATCAGATACACACTGAGGATTAAGAAAGCAAAATGTGTTTGCGTATACTCTCCCTTCTTAAAACCCAGTATATGTCTTGAATCCATCATACTCATGTGACACACATTCTGGGCAGAACCCTTTTTTGACCTCAGGTTTACTAATCGAACAGAAACTCACATTTCCCCTTTTTCAGCTCTGTTCCCAACCATTGTGCTATAGAGTCAATCCAGGGTATAAATACTAATGAGGGACAATGGAAAACAACACAGATACCAGAATCACATGGACACAGACTGAAAATCTAAAGTTCATACCTAGCTGATTAAAATTCTGTGAACACTTATCTAACGGAAATAATCATGGATTGAAAAAAATGCTTTGAACCAGAGACGTTCCAGACAGATTCCTGGTGTTTGAGAGAAAGCTTCCGGTAAGGATGGTCACTTCAACCCCTTCTCCATAGGCATGCTGATCTCAGACAAAAAAGGAATGTATATTGGGGAAAGAAGTCTCAATATCCATAATATTTTGAATATAAACTTGAGATTCATGATTCTACCAGAAGCTATGTGGATACCTGAATCTGAGCTCAACTTGCTGACTATAAGCTTTATCGACTACTGCTTTGGTGAAGGACTTTCCCCTTCAAATATTACAGATTAAAGAGGTTCTAACCATGCCCTGGAGAATAGAGATATCAGACATATTAAGATCAGTGACAGGAACGATAAAGTCTTCACCGCAGAAGAATCAGAAGTCAATGTGTTTGAATGTACATACTACAGTCAATATAGTCTCTTGAAATGTTGCACTGAAATACATCGACAGGATCACAGTGGGGAAATTTAAAACACAAAATGCTGATGAATAAAAACTACTTGTGTTCATGTTCAAGCTACTGGCGGGTGCTAAAGTATCTCAGTGAGCAAGCATTTTGTAGCTTATGGAAAGTAATTAACATATGGAGTATACAAGTTTTCTAATGACTCTATATATTGAAGATATTAGTTTCAAAAGCATAAATTTTCTGGAATGGTATTAAACTTAAATTAGTGCTGCAGATGAGAAGAAAGAAGTGTCAGTTATATGCACAATTGCTACTTTTGGCAAGCATTTTCTGAGATCAGAGGAAGCAAAACAATCAATCATTAAAATGACTTAAGAAGTGTAATCGTGTAAGTCCTCAAAACGTTCTCTGGTACAATTATCATTGAAAGGAAAGGAGACCTATCAAACTGTGCAACACCTTATGTTGGTGTTGCAAAATTACTGTAATGAAAGTTAATCAGAAAACGTAATGAAATTCTGCACAGCACAGCCTGATTTTATTGCAAAGCGTGGACGTAGGCATCAGTTTGCATAGTGACCAATCAAAGACCATGAAGTGATGACAATCCATGCTAATAATAACACAGAGATCATTACGAGGTGGCATGATTTTAATACAAATGAGAAAAGAATATTATACTTGCCTATAGCATGTCTTCTAATGGAAAAAAGAGCACCCACTCATCATCATACAAGGTACCTCCTTTAAGCTACATAGAAACTAAACTAAACTGAATTTAGTTGGGGCTTATGTTGAAGATTTGGTCCAAAATGATTTCTGACCTGTTCAGATTAATTTATTTTTTTGGCAGCATTATATTTTTCTTCTTTTTTTTTTTTTCCTCTCCTCTCTTCCTCCTGATGTAATAGCCTCTGTACCCAGTTACCAATCTCAACAAATCAACCCCTGATTCTCTGATCATCTTACTCTATATTATCTATTTCGTGGGACACGATGTGTGGTAATATCCCTTTGGTATTCTATCATACAACTTTAACAAAAAAACTTCTCCCGATTCCATTGGGAATTCAGAATTTGGAGAGGAAACGCAGCAGCCCAAGAGAGGTGAGGCTCCCTCCGGCAGCGCCATACCCCTAGCGAGGATGAGCTTGTATTCCCAGTAAGCACGCACACACATACACTCACAGAGAGCGTACCTATGTACATACATACATGCCTGGCCACTGAGATCAGCACGGACAGACAAATTCAGCACACATGCAAACACAAATGGCACCAACAGCCTCATCCTGCTCTCCTCTCTGGCTGACCAGGATGAAGGCCCATCAGCGGGATATACATAAAGAAACACGTACAAGGTGGTTCCGTCCAGCAGTTGGGCTCAGGCACCCAGTCTGCCCAGTAGCTGCGCTGGAATCCCAGTCTCCCCATTTGCTTGCACCCGGACATACGAGCCCTGGAAGATGCAGCCTTGCTCCAGCTGCTGGTACAGGGCCCCCGTGCTCACATCCACGTGCAAACGTGCTCCACAGGCATGTCATCTCCCGCTTGGCCTTAGACAAATGGTCCATCCAGTAGATGGTCTCATGCCTCCTTACTCTTCCCAGATGCCTTATCCCTAGTGACACACACATACATGTGCACACACACACGCATACACACAGGCCCCCCTCGCTGGCAGTTGGTCGGGACCCCCCTGGTCCCTCCATAGCTGAGTTCTCCTGTGGTCTCACCCCCAGAGACACCCCCACCCTGGTTTCCAGACCACATCACCTACTCGATGCCTAGTCCGGCTTGGCAGTCAAACCAGCGACCTGGCGAGCGCTCACACGTTCCCTTGCATACCTGCACTCACTCCAGTTTCTGGCAGCACAGGCACAGGTGCCCCTGTGACCCACAGCCATACTCCAGCGGCTGCACGCAGACCCCCATGCGCGCACACGCGCACACACACACACACACAGAGAATAGGGAGCCCCGCACCCAGGAAAAGAGTTAGGAATGGAGTTTAATGAGAAGACAGGACAGACTGCAGTGGTCAGCTGCTGGGCATGGCCAGGCAAGCATACAGACCTGTTTGAACACAACCAGCCCCATTTATCTCTTTATCCCTCTATTTTCCCATGCTTGTTACTCCACAAACCACCAGGATCCCTTCCTTCCCCTACCTTCGGTTTCTCTCCTAAACATCCCATAGCAAGTCTTGGGGAAACCTGAAATGCTCTACCCGTGCATCCCATAATGTGTCCCATACTCCTATAAGCAGTGACCCCTCTCATCCTGTAAGGTGACAGTGACAGCCTCTCCTCTTGACTTGTGATGGTGAGATCATGGGGCTGCAGGCTTCCTGGGAAAGCCCTTGGAGGAACTGGGGAAGCGTGTCCATTCCTCTGACTGGGTTATTGGCATTCCCCACCTACCATCGTGCGCCTCTGCTCCTTCCTGGAGACGGGCTTTTTGAACACAATATTGTAACGTTTCCAACATTTCCATGATTCTGTGACCTCACAGTTCTGTGACAATATCATTAGAAAAATAAAATATTCTTCGAAGATTGCTGCTAACGTTCTTCTAGCCTCCTTCAGATGCACTACTTTCCATGCCTCCTGCAAGTATTCTTTGGATCTCCTCTTCACTTTCTGTGAAGTAATATTCATGTCACAAATTTATTTTGCAAATCTGTGCTTAAAATATGGTTTAAGTTAGGGTTTTACATTCCTGCGTCTAAGGATTTATTCCTTAAAAGAAGAATCAACTATTCTGAATGGAGACAATTTCTTTGTATGCAATGTGGATTGGAGCCAAACTTTAACAATTAGCTCTTCATTTTTACTTTAATTCATTCATAGTTGCTTCATCATAACAAGATGATTTGATTCTGATATCTGCTTTTGACAAACTGAGGAGACAGGGGCTATGGAAGGGGCTTTTGTTTCTTTATGTCATCTCAGACTTGCAGATGACATTGCAGAGATCAGACAGAAGTTGGAGCATTCTACAGATTTTGTTTCTCACTAAACGAAGAAGGAGGAAGAACATCCTTTACATGTTAAGCCTACATGAACCATGTTTTCACTGGATGCTAACTAATGGCATGGAGTAATGGTCAAATAAACTCTGGAATAAACTGTAATTTATAAAGTATTTTTAAATATTGTTATTCTTCCCATTATAAAGTGAACTAGAAGCATCAGGTGATATTTAGGAAGAATCTGCTGAACAGCTGGTGTTTGTGGGGGAAATACACTTGTGCTTGCTTGCCTTTTTGTTTTTGGGTGAACACACATCAATTTTTCTACCTAATACCAGTCTGAAGTAATACCACTCTGAAGTGGCTTTTTGTTAGCTTGTTTAATTCTGTAGAAAAAGGAGAAAAAAAATTCACACAGCATACAGTACAAAAACTCTTCATATCGAGTTATCTGGCAATATCTCAGACTTTTTCCTTGCAATACTTAATTTGCTCCAAGCAGGCTTGAATGTGCAGAACACCAAGTAGAAGAGTTTTGTTTACAACTTAGCCGTTACTAAAATCATAGTAGTCAAATGCCTGCTTACAATCTGAAAGAGATAGTAGGGACTGCCTTTTGGGAATGAAATGACAGAGGATAAATAACCTCCTTCCCAGTTTCTAAAATGTAGAAAGCAGAATATTCTGCTCCTGGTGGATACTTGGTTTTATTGAAAACAGATATTGTTAACATTTTGAGTCTGTCAGAGAGTTTTTAAAATAGAAGGGGCTCCCAAATGGGTTCCCAATTTGTACTCGTTCATTATAAAAACCTATCAAAATCTGAAACCTAGACTACTTTCTGACAATAATTGTAGCATCTAAAAGGCATTCCTAGAGCTCAGACAAAACCCAGCATAAGTTACTCATAACTGTAGCTTGTTACAGGAGGGTGAACACTACAAGAACAGGAACATTGGAACACTTCATCAAAGTACATGGGGAAAAAGAAAACAGCTTGAAGGGAAAATGCAGCTCTCCATCTTGCATATGCTCTGAAAAGTATTCTTCCACAAGAAAATGCAGGTAGGTTGCTTTCAAACAACGAAATTGCTTTGAAGTGCTTAGTCAGAAAGAATGCTTCCTCTCCTGTGCTTCTCACTCATCCTCCACCATGAACCACAGCCACCTCCTCCATGTCACCTTCCACTCTCTGTTAGGCCAAGATACATTCAGGGTATACCATAACACCTCAACACGGAAGCCTCCAGCCTGGAATTTGTTAACTCCTAGGTCTCACTGGGCTCGGGGAGCAATTGGAAGCATGTAGCATAGTTCAATTCCCAATCATTCAGAATTTTTCAGCACTTCAAGACGAACAAGCATTCAATGACGTGAAGTAAAAAGGGCAGATGATAGGAGAACCCTGCCCAGAAAGGAGTCACATGAATCTCTACTGGATATTCAGTAAGAATAACAAACATCTTACGTGCAGACAATGAGAAACAAATAGGGAAGAAACATTCAAAGAAGCAGGTATTTGTTTCACATATTGATCAGCAAACACCTACATTTACAAAGGTAGTTAACTGGTTATGTTTCTAGACTGTACCCAATTGCATTTTTAAGCAAGCCAAGGCATAAGAACAATTTTTCTAACTGGAAGGACAAACCATGAGCTATTAACACACACATAATTCAGTAACCTTTCAGAAAAGAAAAGGGTCTTAAGCCCTTAAGGAAAGGCAGTCAAAGCATTTGACACCTTGTTTTCTTACCAGATGATCTTCAACATTTTCTGTCTTACTGTCAAGACTTACCAAATATAAGTGACATAAAGGATTGACAGAGCTATTGTTCTTCCCCACCTTTTCTGTTTTAATAAAGGCTGTTTAAAAAGCAGAGCTCTACATGTATGTTTACAGTACCTGGTTGGGGAAAAATTCTTCCCTTAGGCTGATGCTCTAAAGATGGCACACATCAATGTCACTATATATTTTTCTTATACTCTTAACCCTGAGCTCAAAACTCTTTACAGCACAAAAACAAACTGAAGAGGACAGAGGAGTTTGAGGGAGAGGAGATATATTTCCTTGTATCATTCCCAACCCGTTGTTTTGTTCCCCAAGTCTTCCAAAGATGGCCATACAATGTTGCGTCAGCAACATTTGCACCCATCTGTCATGTTCTCCAAAAGCAGAAATACAGATAGATTAGGATTTTCTGACCACTTTGCTCTATCAGGAGTTAGTAAAGCTGTTTGGAAGTACTTTTGCCAAAAAGTTCCAATGAAAAGATGAAGCTATCTATAGGAAGTGAAAAATAAACGGTTTCTATCTATCTTTTACATACATGACTATTCAGAGAAAACTTACACAACTTTCATGTTAAAAAGAGGTGTCACAGTATTTTTTAAGACAATTTCTTACACAGTTTGACTGATTCAGCTTATGCTGAAGTTTTCATTTTCAGCTATACTTAATACAGTCTTCTTAGGCATATGAGAAGGTGAATAAGATGTGGTTCAGTTTTCCGAAGTATCAGATACTTGCTGCTTAAATTCAAATCAATGCAGTTTGGTAAGTTAAAAAAACTGTGGAAGCACATAACATGAGAAGTGGTGCTTGCCTGGATTGAACTTATGTTTAAAACAACATCAAATGACCGTGTCTGGGTGCAAAGAAAGGCCATAAACCATGTTATTGCTATTGTTTAGTTTCATGTGTTAGAAAATGCTGAGGTCTTATAGTAAAACAAATACTATCAGGTTAAATAAATTAAACCAAATACTAAAACCAGATATCTCTTATTCCTCTCTTTGATTGTTTTTCATTTTTTTACAGCTGAATTAAAAATGTACTGGCTCAGAGAATGAAATGAGAAAAAAGTTTGTACGTATGACTAGTCCAATGATCAGTTCAAAGCATATACAGGCAACTGGCTTCGAGTCCTTGCTCCAGTGAACAACTTCATATTTGATTATAAAATATCTAGGTGGCTATGATGTGCTGCTGAGGGCTTAAGGAGCTCTATCCCAAATCCAGAAAAAAAAAGCATCTAAAACTGGGTCTTCTGTAACCAAACAGAGTTCTTCCAACAGCTGAGTAGAGCAGACTGACAGTTACCACCCTCAGACTGTTTTTTACGAAGGTGGGAGGCTTAGGCACAATCTCTGAACCAATTCTCTCATGTTGAGTCACCTGTATGAATTAACAAGATGAATCCCAAAGGAGTATTGGCATTCCTTCAGTTCCGCACAGCCCGCACAGAAGTGATCCTGCACGTTCCTGCCAACAAACATCTAGGGCGAGTGAGGAAGCCTTGTTTTTTGAAGACTCATTTGTTTTATTTGAATGCCCACTAAGGCAGTCAGGTATACAAACCCTCCTAATGAATCTAGACTTGTTTTCACTTCCAGAAACACACATTTAGAATATGTAGTCTAGTGTTTGCTTCATGAACTCAAGAGGAAGAGATTTTACTGACATGATATTAAGTATCTCTGATGAATTTGCTCCAAGACAGCTTTATTTAAGAATAATTCAGGAGAATAGGGCACTCACTCATGTCTTATATCTTCCTAATGTACTTTATTCAAGCAGAGGCTTGGCTGTGTAAGCTGTTTTAATTAACACTTTAAGCTAAGCCTTCACCATCTGCTCTTCTTTATAATTGAAAATGTAAAGGGAATCTCATTCTCAGTAGTATCATTAAAATTCAAGATATTAAAGAAAAGACATAAATGCATGCCATTTTATTCATTCCAAGGGCACTCATTCGCTGTGTTCCTTTTTACCGTTTTTGTCTCATCTAGGACTCAAAGGACAGAGCAGAGCTAAATGGTGCCAAAATATTTCCTTCACTGAGCTCTTGGGACTGCCTTTAAAATCATGGATGACTCACATGAGCTTCTGAATCACAGAAAAGAAACACGTATTGTAACAATATTATTCTAGGCCAATAAAAATTTGCTTTCAGGAAATTTCATAGAATTTTTCTATATCAAATTCCCCAGCTTTATCTGTTATGGGGGAAAAGGGTATTCACGAAGAACATAAAAATAGAAATAGGAGTCATACTAGCAAAAGATGCAAAAAATGAATGACAGAAGTAAGTAAGTTCCCTTGAAGTACTGTAGCACCTCAAGTTATTATTTCCATTCTTCAGCTACTTGGAAACCTACTCAATTACGGTTCTGTGTGTCCTGCACTGACCCAGCAACTTGCAGAGCAATCTAACCATCCTTTCCATCAGCATGGTCAGTGGGGAGAATATTCTCAGCTAGCTTCCTCAGAAATGTCCCAGTGCCTCCTACAGTATCAAACAGCCATAAGCACTTGTTATCAGATGTACACCAAAGACAAAGCTGAGTCAATAGCCAACAAACTGCTAAAATTGTGGGGGAAGAGTCCTCTCAGCAGCATTGATCAAGAAGATTTTGTATAATAAACAAGGAAACTCTTAGTAGTTAGTTCCCAATATATTCAGGAAAAGTCATGTTTTGAACTGTCTTTACTGATAAAGAGTACATGAAAGAAGTGATTCTATCGTCAGTTTCTTTTGCTAATGGAAACCCAAAACAGGACTGTGAATACTAGTTAGTATTCACTGTCCATCTGAAAGACCCTTTCTCTAACTCTACATCCAAAGAGATGCTCTAGAAATGTTTTTCTGCTGTTCAAGTACACAGGCAGAGAAGGTTCCTTTGCAAAAAGGGCATAATTGATATTTTGAATGAAAAGAGTTCTACTTGCCATTAAATTACTACTATTTTTAGATGTAAACAGAGAAGACGTCATGCTTTAAATTATTCAGCAGCTGTTAAATAGAAACATTAGGACTCATAGAGGTTTTAACTTGCCCAGAATTGAAGTCTGATTTGTTCCAAAAAGCAGAAGTAGCAGAAACAATACTTTTGAAATTAATTCAGATGCGAGATTATTCAAATAATATACTAATCTTAGATTTATAGCTCACAATCCCAGCAGTTTCTTCATTCTTTCAGCATTTCATGTTTAGATTTTCTTTTTTCTGTGGTTCTTGGCAGTTAATATTAAATATTCATTAATGTCACTAACATTTAGACTCATGGAATTATTTCAGCTACTTTGTTGGCCCATGTTGCCATCAGAATCGATCATTTCTGATATAAGCACATTCCATTAATCTAACTAAAAATGAGACTATCACATGCCAGTAATAACTTAGATATGATCTATTATCTCTTTAGTCACAGCAAGTGATTTCTAGTCTGTTACTCAATATTTATTTTTTCATTTCAGGGTAAGTAGCAAAATATGTAATGTCATTCTAAATTTCCTTGCAAGATTAAAAGATAAGAGATGAATACCACTCCTGATTTTCTGCCTTGTAACTTGAGGATCTCCCTCATACAAAACATGTTGAAGTTACATGAAACTTAACTTTGAAATTCTTCTGCTCACAGCAGGGCTGCGGACAAGACGAATTGCAGAGACGCGCTCCCAATGTCTGGCTTCACTGTTTATACCAGTGGAAAAAGCCGTTCTAATGTGATGCTCAAACCTATGCTGATAAAACGCATCAACATCGGCAGGAGCAGACAGACCTCAGATTGTGCTCCAGCCCACCCAGCTGCCTTGACAGAAACTAGTTCCCACCCAGAAGTGTAATGTTAGTCTAGTGCTTAAAAGGATCTAGAAAGAGCCCAAGACCATCACTTTGCTCACACTGATACAAAGTCTCTTGCCTACTGCTCTCCTATTCTACCAGGTGGTTACACTGATTGAGTTCATAAAATAATACCCGTTGGAAGGGACCTCTGGAGGGCATGTATTCCTTCACTGCCAGCCTCCCCAAGCTGGGTCAGCTTAGATGAGGTTGCTCAGGACCTTGTCCAGTTATGTTTTGAATACTTCCAAAAATGGAAACTCCACCTTTGGGCAACGTGTTCCAACATGTGTTTGTGTTGGACAGATGAGGCTGACCCAGGTGGACCAGAGCGATAGGCGGAGCCTATGTAGTTGGATCAGTACTTTGCACAGAAGGTGGTCCTTTTTTAGAATTCTAGTTTGTTGTAAAACACTTGTACGGTGCTACAAATGGATGAAAGTTTCGTAACTCTAAGGTCCAGTCTTTCAGACTTTATCATATTTATCCTTATTCCTTCAAGTCAAGGCAGGAACAGCGCTGTCTAAATAAGAGCAACAAAATTTACGTTTACTCAACATCTCATTACAGCCATTTCCCTAGCTCCTGTCCATGAATCTAAACCATGCTGATACAGAATCACAGAATCACAGAATCACAGAATTTTCAGAGTTGGAAGGGACCTCTAGAGATCACCTAGTCCAACTCCCCTGATAAAGCAGGATTGCCTAGAGCACATTACTCAGGACTGCATCCAGGCGGGTCTTGAAAATCTCCACAACCTCCCTGGGCAGCCTGTGCCAGTGCTCTGTCACCCTCACTGTAAAGAAGTTTTTTCATGTGTTGGAACGGAACTTCCTATGTTCCAGCTTGCACCCATTGCCCCTCGTCCTGTCACTGGGAACCACCGAGAAGAGTGTGGCTCCATCCTCCTTCAACCCACCCTTTAGATATTTGTAAGTAGTAATAAGGTCATACATCAGAGACTATTCTTAATCAAGGTTACAGGACTGCATGGAAAAGGTAAAGTATACATTTTCATTTTCTGGAGTTAGTGCAACCATGTTATTGAAAGAATTGTACTTGAACGTGATGAAAGAAAAACAAGATCTGAAGAATTTCTAAAACCTTCCCAATTGCGAGTCACGACAGAGAATTTACTGGCATCATTTTGTTCTCCAGTTTTTATACCAGCTCTTACATGATGCTATTTTAGAAGCAGCTGGACATTTAACAGTGTGTTTTTTCCTTGCAATTTTTTTGGTAAAACTTCTTATTTGCCTGAAAGTACACATTTTGAAGATAATACAGAGCTGATGTATACTCAGATGCATACTAAATGCATTCCATTCTCTGAAGATTATGAAGAGCAATGAAATGGGACTGGCTCTAGGAATTTGGATTTAGATGTAATAAACCCCCCAGAAATATAAGCTATCAGAGTTATGTACTTGTGACTCCTGTGCATTGCACAAGGAGAATTAGGCACTTCACAAAGTAGCCCAAAATCCAGCATGTTGACCAGGGAACTGTTTAAATTTAATAACGAAACAAACATAGTATCTTTCTCCATGAACAGCATAAGGGACCTGAGAGACTGCAGAAGAGCAATGCATTTTTTTTTCCCCTCCTTTTTTTCTCCTCCTTTTTTTTCATCCTTTTTTTTCAAGAGGGATTGCTGAAAGTGCTAGCACTACTCCTGAACACCTCATCCATAGCCACAGTTACAGCACTGATTCTATGGTTGCAGAACATGGAAGGCTAAAGGCCTGGGACTCACTGCCCTAAGTCATTTGCCCAGTAGTGGGACTTTTGGATCCTGGTCTCTGCTAATTCTCTGTTTTCTGTTGACTGTAAAGCTGTCTAACATAAAATTGTCTCACAGATCCACAGACTCAGGGCTATTCCTGCTTGTTGTCCTGTTGGCTCCTGGAATTTGGCATTATCTTCTTGTCATATCTATATACCTATGCAATATACCTCCTCCCTGCAGCTGTAAGACCGAGTTACTTTTATGGGCAAAGAGAACCCTTGGCGTGCAAGCCACAGGTTCATGACAGAAGAAAACTGGACGTAGCTTGGGACTTCTCTTCTGTTCTTTCTATTTTCAGCATCCCAACTCAACTTAGGAGACATTTTAGCAGATGCAGAACTTCAGCTGTAGCGTACATAGAACCTGCAGCCTTATATGGGAGATGACTAGTGAATTTCAAATGTTTTTAAGCTCTGTGTTTTCTCATTTGTAATTTTGAAGCTTGACACCTGAGACGTATCTATATATTGTATCTGGCACTGAGGGCCTTTCCTGTATGTTCTCATTATTGCAATTACCACTGAAGTCGATGATAGTTGCCCTTTTCTTATTGCCAAATTCAATTCCTGCTAGCAGCCTTTTAATTAATTCTGATATTCAGTAGACCAATCGTCAGAGAAAGGCAAAAGGGGCTCATAAGATTACATTTTGCCCATGCCTACTCCTACTGAAAATTATGAGTCAGTGGGAGAAGAGGAGGCCAATATGTAGCGCTGAATGATTCATCACAAATATTTCAGAACTCTGACAGCAGTTATCATTAAAGCTTTTTAAATGTGTTTCCTGGAGAGAATCCTGTGTTTCAGATCTTCCAGTGTGGGCAGACTCAGTTTCACCCAAAACAAAAGTGGGCAACCGCAGCTTCAAGCAAGGCTTATAGACTTCTAAATTTCTACCTTCTTGTGAGATAATCTCAAGAAATTTTGGATTTATGTCCATTTTCCCCAAGCTTTTAGAACTGGCAAATAAAGACTGTATGTATTTTGTAGATACAACCCAAACATGAATCCTGGGGAATTTGAAAGTTGGGTGTTAGTGAAAGATCTGAAAAGTTCTTGAGAACTAGGAGAAGGTAGTATATTTTTTTTATTAGACTAACTTGCATAGACAGAAAAAATAGGAAAATGTTAATATACAGACACTTTGTGTAGTGAGCAGAAGGAACAAATTTTAAAGCTGAACAGAAAGTTGAGTTCTTCCTCTTGTGCAAACCAAAAATAAGGATATCCCTGTACCTCATCATTCTGCTATGATTGCTGAAGCTCTTCTGTCTGAATCTCACTCAACCAAAAGAACAGTAGACCTCATACAGATGATTACATATTGTACCAGTTAAAATCTGCAGCATCTGAAACAAAGGAATGATTGAGCACCTTCATTTAAAAGGAAAAACTGAAGCAGAAAATGTTTAATCTTCGATCACAAAAAGTGTAATAGAGGCACAATCTGAATACCAATAAGCATAATAGTGTCACAGGTACAACCTGCAATTTCTTCACAGACACCAAGCTGCAGCTGATCACCTTCTTACAAGCACCTGCCACCAGCGAGCAAAAGCACAAAGCAACAGCTGTCTCTGCTGTGCAGCAGCTTAATTTCAACATCCACATTATTCAATAAAGTCGTCTTGAAAGAATGGGTCACTGCGGAGGGGTCCCAACAGTTCAATCCTCCCACTCTGGGCTATCAGAGCTCAGCATTGCCTAATCCCTGATCACCAACACCATTTAGCATGAGGTTCCTCCTGCCCAGATGTGTCTTTGGAGAAAAAAACCACAAAACTGTGAAGAAGTGTGTGGACAGAATGACATAGCTGTAGCTGAGAGATAACTTGATGACTAAGTGGTAGGAGAAAGAGCTGCATTACTGGCTTATAAATCAGTTCTGGACATATAAATCAGTCCAGCTGTCTGAAATTAGAGCCTATAGCTATGTCACCACAGGCCTACAGCAGCTCTTACATTGAGCTGGACCTGATGCACAGCGCCTTAGGCACTTTCCGGGTTTCCCTTCGCTTTTGCACGGCTTGGCACAGCTTGTTGTTCTTTTTCTTCTTCTTGTCCTGACCAGGTTGCTGTCCTGTGCCGTCCTTTTTCTTTCAATGGGTTGGGGAGCCTTGCCTCTGGGAAGGTAACGTGTTTATTTCTACTAAAGTCTTTTCTTTGAATAAAGACCAGCCACAGTCCTGCTGATCTTTACCTGGCCATGCACTTGTAGGTTGTGAGATATAAGGAGTGAACTAACAGCAGCACACCAACATGATCAGAAAAAGATGACCTGTTCCATTCCTCACACCAGGTAGTATTTTCCCCTTTATGCAACCCAAAAGCTACAATCAAAGAGTAGGAAAAGTAGGAAAGAAGGGGTGATTCTCACACCGATGGCAACCATTTACATGAGAACCCGCCATAACAAGAGTATTGGAGTTTGCAGATGCCAGGCCACGGCACCAGCAGCATGAGAGCAACAGGATGAGAAAAACACAGGGAATGGCAAATGATAACTTCCAAGCTGCAGGAAGGGAAATATTATCACATTAATAAAGAGCTAATGTTAGTCACAGTTAGCATAGAGTATGGACCAAAGTAATGTCAGTTAATAGGTTCCAGGCTCACTCTTTCATATGGTTTAGTTTATTCAGCTGGCCATAAGGGCTGTTGCAGAGGTACCAAACCGTGGTTCACTCCCAGTGGTTCTCAGTAAGGCTGTGCTGTTTACTCTGGCAATGAACAATATGAAGAAAAACTGGCGCATAGTAACTGGCTCAGGAACGATTGCTTCCTGGCATAAACCCCAATGACAGTGTAGACTTAATTCTGAGGAAAAAAAATGCTTGTTGCAAATAATATGGTAAGTTATGTAATTTCTCTCAGGAAAATTATGCTGCACAGGAAACTGACATGCTTTCATTCACCTGACGGTATGAAAAATATATTTTATAAAAAAGAGAAACATGAATTATTAATGGCGTAGGCTACCACAAAAAAAAAGAGACACATGTATGGGAAATTAAGAGCTTGACTATGCTTTACTGTAGTGTTTCTGTTGAGATGAAGTATGTTGGTTAGCATATGACTAACTCTCTCATTCTTTTGGTAGGAAAAAAAAATTGTAGAAATTATATACTTTATTACCATACAGTATGTCTGTGATTGTGACTTCTAAAGCTGGAAGAAAATAGGAGCCCTTTCTTAATCATCACTTGGTGTTAATACAAAGGCAGCAGAAGGAGCAGATGAAACAAACCATTTAAGTTAATATACACTTGTCAAGCAAGAAGCAGTATGATGGCATTACTCCAGTCTCTCAGAGGAAGGAATTTTTTTTGTTCAGTGAAAGCTGATATCTCAGTAAGCCGCCCAGCACAAAAATAGGAAATGAAGTTAAGAAACGCAATGCTCTTCTATTCCTCTCATCTTTTCTCCCTGCACTAATAAATTATTATGTTTAATGTTATGGGAGTATACAGAGGAGAAAGCAAGCCATACCTTGTCATCAGAGCTTGACAAAACCAGAAATAAGTTTTCTTTTATTGTCAACATACGATGACAATTTTCATAGTACTGTTACATGTGTCAGCTCCCTAGAAATACTTCTGTCCTATTATAGGTAAGCGATACTTAGGGGACAGAAACCAATTGAATTAAAACCTCTCCCTTGCTAAATGAACAGTCACTGGAGTGCCAGCAATGTGATGCAGCAGATTCTGGATGACACGCATGTCACAGTTCATTTAGGTCTCTCAAATGTAAAGGACAATCTATTCCGTGTACCAATCTTTATTACTCATTAGGTAAAAATCAAACAAGGGCTCAATCCCCTTTCAACAGACTAGTCTAACTTGATAATTCCCTATTTCATACCTTCACTAATTCACAAATTCATTAACTCACAAAGGACTAACTCACAAATTCACTCTCTCATTCAGTGTGTATGTCGCTCTCGCTTTAGTGTTATGGCGCTGCTCCCACTGCTGTCCTCATCAGGCTTCAGCATGAGCTGTGTGTTAGGCTAAAACCTGTGCAGGAGTCAAGTGAACACCCACACTCCACCACCTGGTATAGGCCAAAAGTCTCGTAAATCCCATGGCTCAGTGACTGGAGGAACTGTTATTCTTGCCTCACTGAGGGTGAGGGTAGGGGATGGCTGTGAGCACTTCATGGAAGACGAGAATTACAGTTTGTTATTAGGTAACATACTTTCAACATGGCGATGTTAGCAATAATTCTGGATATATAAACATACAAACAGAAAACAAATAAAATACAGAACAACAATACAATGATCATAAGAGTCAACGTAAGATGCAACATGCCAGTTGCAGATGGTGCATAACCCATAAAAATGTCATACCAATGATGTCTAGCAGTTTGTTCTATTCCTGTTGCAATCTTGACAATCCGGTCAGTATCATACCTGATAGCAATAGCCATACATTTTTGATAAGCAATTGCTTTTTTATAATTGGTGATTAAAATTTCCAGTTCTTCAGTTTGAGAATGTACCATGTCCCACATCGGTCCTAAGGGTGCTGGCCAAGTTGTAGGCCAATATTCCACCAGCATCAACACGAATCAGCTCTTTGGTTTCTATAAAGTCATTCTGAGGGGTCTTGTATTACTAAATGTTCAGGGCAGTACTGTGCATGGTTTCCCCATTTCACACCCACGAGTACTGATTAGGATACCTTTGTTATCCATGCACTTGCTCCCTTGAACTGGCAGCCATATTCTATTAGCTACAATAATGGGGAGTGGGGTGTATTGTAAATGGGTTCTTCTTTCCCTGTTTATGGTGTGGTAATAAATAGATCCACTCAACATACTACTTTTGCTTCCTACCCCTAAGCTTCAATAAAATGGAGTTTACGATACTGGCACCAATCCAATAGCCCTAACATAGCAGGATTCCCACTATGGATCCAATTGGTTTGTTGTTCGTATTAATTTATAATAAAGATTTGCATGGTAACACAAGCAATGGCACTGCTGATACTAGAAATAAATTTGCAAACACCAGCATACATTTCCTTGAAAATCTGGAGTTTTTTCCAAGCATTTAGGCTAGTAGTCAAGGTATTGGTAGTTGCATCCATTCCATTTATTGCATCCATGGTCTGACCAATTATAGCTTGTTTGCTTAATGGTCCTAGCCTGGACACTTTGTTACTAGTGATTTCTAAGTTGATAGAATCCAGTGCTCCTGTACCCAGTCCAGCTGTTCTCAATCCCCTGGAAAGATCCCTAACTGTGCAGGTTTTCCAATGGGACTTGCACCACTGTGCTACGCTTTTCCGCTTCCGACCCTCCAATGGGGCACATAACAAAGTTAGCTGGCCTTGGGTGTTATAGCAGTAAGTATAAGCAAGAGCCTCTCTGCATACCATGCCTTGGTGTTAACTATAAACATCAGACCTTATCCCTCTGGAAGCAGACACTGTCTGAAAAATATGCTGTTGATTTCAGACAGTACAGTTCAGTAAGAAGAGACTTGACTGAAAAGCAAAATTACTGAAAAGAAAATCAGTTCTGTTTTACCTCAAACCAGGTCACTAGGTAAATACCACCATTTTCTGGTGTGCTGCTATACGACCTATAGTAATAGAATGACAGTTGGCAATATCTTATATTTGCTCCCAATATTTGCTTTCCCATATATTGATATATATGGGGCATTTGCCCAATTTGCTAGCCGTTGTGTAGCACTAGCCCATACAGCATAGGAATCAGTGTATATGGCCCGTGCGCCATTTCTAAAAGCTAATAGCATTAGCATATGACATAGAGCTCTGCTAATTGAGCAAAAGCCTCTATTCACTCAATTACTACAGGTTCTTTGGCTACAAATACAGCAGTAGCTACTCCTTGCCATTTACCCTGTATTTTGTGAGCGCTCCTGTCAGTAAACCAGACACCATCTGGTTGACAGGTGTTGAATTCAGGGGCATCCTGGACAGAAAAGCAAAGAGGCTCCACATATTCAATGGGCATTCCTATATGCTCCACAGCTTCACTAACTTTATGCTCAGTTAAGCCATGTACAGTTTCGTGATGATAGATGCACCGTATGCAAACTTTGTACAGGGGTCTTACATGGTACACCTAAAGGCACTGGTTTACCAGCAAGCATACAATAGGTTTAACTCTTTCCCTGGGTGAAGGGCTCAGTCACTACTAGCACTTCCTAAGCTGCTAACAGCACCTTTTCAGAATTGGAATGACTGTGCTCACCCCGCCAGATATATGTATATACTGCACAACAGTGACCTCCTGTGGTAAGTTTAATGTTTCCAGTTCTTTAGACCCAACAGCATGAACAATGGTCAGAATGTTTAAAACATGCACGGAGGGAGTAAATGTATATAGTGTAGTCCCTGACAGGCGGAAGAAAATCGCTCCCTATATGCCTCTGGTACGTATCCTTAACATCTATAGTTGCCATCCACGAAAAGGCATGTTAATTAAGAGATTTGACTATATCAGTTAGATTTGGAGCAGTTTGTCATCAGCATTCCAGGCTTTATAATCTACTATTAGCTGCCACTTACCATTAGGTTTCTTTACAGGCCATACAGGAGAACGGTAGGGGGAACAGGAATGGGAATTTTCCCCACAAATCTACTCACAACTGGCCCTTAAACACATCAGTACATAAGATATTTCAGGGACCTAAGAGTAAGGTCAGGTGGACTCTCCATCCATCAGGCAGAATTAATTTAGCCCTGGCCAGTGGGTGGGGGTAGTGACTTGCCAACTGAAGCCTACAGTAGAAACCAGTAGTTAGCTAAGTGGAAGGTGTCCTCTATAAGTGTCCTTACTTACCATCAACATCTGGGCTCCTGTATTGATAGGGAATGTTGTAAAGCAGCAGGTTAACTGTAACCATCATCTCGGAACTTAGATCCTTAGCAGTGGGAGTAGCTGCAGCAAGTATTTCCACTGGATCAAGCCCCCACCCACCCTAGTTCCCTGTGTATTCATGGTCTAGGGTCAGTGCTCATAGCTTTGGATATCTCCCCCAAGTTCACATCCCTACCATCCTCCAGATCCCTAGGCATTACTTTCTTAAATCATTCAGTGTCACTCCCATCCCTTGATGGGATCCCTGATCATGACCCCAGAGGAGTATCATGATGAGTTAATGAGAGCAACCTGATCAACAAAACAAAACGTGAATCAGCAGCCCATTTAACTCATTTGGTGAAAGTCCTTTATCTAAATGCATTTTTCATAATTTCTTATGCTCCTTCTGCTCCCTTTACTATGGGGCAGAGAAGCCGTAAGAAATCACCTCCCATGGAATGGGATTTGTGGGAGGTGTTTGTTCAGCACCCGGGCAACAGATGCTGGTCCTTCCAGTTCAGCTGAAATAGGGGTTTTCAGGAAGGCAGCCTGCAGGCTGGCTGATTTGTTCAACATATTCATCAATGATCTGGATGAAGGGATAGAGTGTACCATCAGCAAGTTTGCTGATGACACAAAACTGGGAGAAGTGGCTGACAGGCCAGAAGGCTGTGCTGCCTTACAGCGTGACCTCGCCAGGCTGGAGAGTTGGGCAGAAAGAAACCTTATGAAGTTCAACAAGGGTAAGTGTAGGGTACTGCACCTGGGGAGGAATAACCCCATGCAGCAGTACAGGTTGGGGGCTGACCTCCTGGAGAGCAGCTCTGTGGAGAGGGACCTGGGAGTCCTGGTGGACAACAGGATGACCATGAGCCAGCAATGTGCCCTGGCGGCCAAGAAGGCGAATGGCATCCTGGGGTGCATCAAGAAGAGTGTGGCCAGCAGGTCGAGGGAGGTCATCCTCCCTCTCTACTCTGCCCTGGTGAGGCCGCATCTGGAGTACTGTGTCCAGTTCTGGGCTCCCCAGTTCAAGAAGGACAGAGAACTGCTGGAGACGGTCCAGCAAAGGGCAACAAAGATGATTAGGGGACTGGAGCACCTTTCTTATGAGGAAAGGCTGAGGGACTTGGGTCCCTTTAGTCTAGAAAAAAGAAGATTGAGGGGGGGATCTTATTAATACTTACAAATACTTAAAGGGAGGGTGCCAGGGGGATGGGAGCAGTCTTTTT